>NW_010552989.1:421-13694 GCF_000687285.1 Phaethon lepturus | reverse complement strand
ATATAAATTAAAAAAAAATCAAACCTCGCTTTCACCAGACTACCAATTCTGGAGCCCGCTCCCTGCCTCTACCAGGCAAAATGATGTGAAAAAGGAGCATAGCTTTCTCTGTCGCTCCATGTCCCTCTTTCACAGGCAGTCAGATCTCCTCCTCGTCCCAGTAAGCTCCATCTGGGGGGAACCGGCTCAGGGAGGAAGGAGTTTGCCCGGCTGATCCTGCCAGATGATTGCTCTGGAGCAGCTTCAGCGCTCCAAGCTCTGCCAAAATGACCTGGGCCCCTCTGCGGCTTTGTATTGCCGAGGTTGGCTGTGGGGAGGGTAATATATTGAACTCATAGTAGCAGGGGCTGGTTTTACATCCAGTGCTCTGGTTGGGAAGACAAAGATATTAAATGAAGAAAGAAAGCGGTAAGTTTAGGACAGCATCAAAATATGTACAAGTTTAGAACAGCAACAATACAATGAGTTTTGAACGTAACATGGCCAACTTGCTCTGATATAAGAATCCCTCGTCATTTTAATTTACCCAGTTTTACAGCTTGATTTTGCAACCTTGTCACTAATAATGGTGATATTGTCTCATTCCCTTGTTTTCATTTTATTGATGAAGAGAAATAAGAGAAAGACTGGGGAGGAAAAGATATTAAACCGCTTTCATAGCATGTCTGTCTTTGGTCTATCTTTCAGCCTTCACATCACTAAACTGTTAGGGGAATTGTTAACGTAACTATCAACACATACACACCAGTGCGAACTGTGCGTTATGTCTCCACTCTGGTTTAAACAATCTGGAGCTTTGTAAGTATGAAATAATTCTTCCTTGATCTTGTATTGCTTCACAAGTAAAGGAAATAAAAATAAGTACGGCTGATCATAACCGTGGTTCTGCGTGCAGCATTGCCATCCGAACGTAAAGGAAAACTCTCCCCTTGTTTGCGTAACTCAAAGAAGTCTTGAGCAGGCTTTCTTTAAGGTGTCCCAAAATGGCCTCTTCCAGCTGAGATCAAACAGGATCTTTAGCTTTAGCAGAAAGGAATTTCTCTGAAAAGCTACTCAACAGGAAAGGGGGATCAGAGTGGAAACTACATTGTTAGTTATTACTGTGTTTCCTACCAGCAACTGGATAATAAAAATACCACACTGACTTTTTCTTGCAGGCACCACTCCAGTACAGTCCAGTCCAACCTCCAGTCCATGCTGGTGCCCGTAACAAACAGAAAGAGAGAAAATACCTTTTGTATTTCCCTTCTTCTTAGAAAGGGAACCTTTCTTCGTTAGAAAGGGCTTGGCTTTTAGCTTTCACTTCTTTTTATGAATGTTTAAACACTCCAAAGCTCCTTGAATAAAACTGGCAAGGTAGGTCAGGAAGATTTCATCTTCTCCAGGCTGGCCACTGGAGGGGGAGCAGCACACTGAGCTGGTAAGGATGGTGATGTTGGGATAGAGGGTGGTTAAAGAAGTCAAGACAGAAATGCAGAAAAAAAATTAAAAAGGAGTAAATTTGTCTGCTCCCCTCTCTTCTCCTGCTCCAAAGGGAGCAATCTGGGTCACTCTCCCTTTTTTGTTTATTCATTTGGGATGGTGGGAAATAGATGGTCTGATGGCATCTGAAATAGATTGTCATCCTCCAACAGCTGAAAGGAACTAAAAAAGCTTGTTATTTAAACACTAATGTTCTTTGGCACTGTGTTTTGCTGCTGTTTTAAGTCACAAGGCTTTGTATGAAAGTTCCTGAGAGTAGACTTCTTTGTGGGATCTGCTTTTAACTAGTGATGGAAATGTAGCTTACTCCTACGAAATGCCTGCAGCCGAAGCCGCCGCTGAGGCAACGTGGGACCCCCACAAGGGTAAGCAAGGGCGTTAGGAGCCAGCGTGGTGGCAGAAGCACACCGTCCAAGGGAGAAGAGTCCTCAGGCCACGAGTCACTCTGCAGGTCTGTGTGAGATGGGAAGAGCATGTCAACGCTGGAAAAAAGCAAAATGCTGGGCCAGGTCAGAAGTACCTGTGGTCTTTGCGGGTTGTGCATTTCCCTTCAGGAGCATGAGTGAGGCTGATCAACTGCATCAGCCGGTATTACAAAATCACGCGATGTGTTAGAAGTAGGTCGATGCAAAAGGAGACATTGCTTCAAAAGCCAGAGGTGCCAGGGCTGTTGGAAACAGCGTGGTGGGAAATGTGTGCGGTCATCTGGTCAATATAGACGAGCTGCTGAAAGCATGGGACCAACCACTGCTGGGTCAGGCCTGGGTATTCGGGGTGTTCTCCCAATTTATTCCTCTGGCTCCTGAGTCCCGTGTGGCTCTCTGCTTCTTGGGACATACAAGACCTTGTATGCTTGTCGAAAGATTCAGCACAAAATATGCTGATATTTAGTATTTGTGAAACTAACAGAAACATGTCACAATTTGGGATATGTATGTCAGCTACTGAAATTTGTTTTCAAATGAGGTAACTAATTTTCGTGTAGAATTATTGTATTGAACAACTACTGTGTGCACTGAATGCACGGCAAACTTTGGAGGTGGCTCTTGTTACACTTGAATGAAAGGCTTGCAACATCAAAAATCAAGGTTATCAGTCTCCAGAGTTTACACATAAAGTTGATGCCTTTGGTAAAACACTGAGCCTGTTGATGGTACTTGCACTTAATATATTGTTTTCCTTGACTACTTTTGAAATCAAATGGCAACAGTTTGGGAAATCAGGTGACAAAACGTACTTTTTAAATATTTTCAGTGATGATGCAAAATGCTTCTGGTATAATAATGAGTTTACTCCTAGACTGGGGATAAACTGTACCACTGAGGCAGAGACATCTGAGCTAATGCTAGTCTTGAGTTATGAGGGTCCAACAGGGATTACTGCTTTCCAGACCACCTGGGTATCGGCATTGTATTCCTGCAGCAAGGCGAAGAGGGGAGCACCACGGAGAGACACCTGAGTTAGCGTCACACCGTCAGCTCTGGTGGCATCAGGGCTGCCAAGGAGTCTCAGCTAACTAGTCCTTTTGGGCCTGAACTTGCTCTGTGTGGAGCTATTTTGCTAATTCAGGTACCAGTATGAACCACTTCTACCATATTCCTTAGAGCATCTCATCTTCCATTTTACGTTCAAAGCACATCTCAACTTGTTGCGATCATGAATGTTAGTAGAAACTGTACTTGACTATTTTATTTTAAAAGCAAAGTATTTTGTCAGTTGTATCATGCCATGAAATTATCTTCAGGCCTCAATGTGGTATGAATGGACACACATCACACTAAACATTACTGTTGCCAAGCCATGAAAATAATGTAAAACTAATCTGAGTAAAATAAACATGAAAAACCATAGTCAGTACGGAAATGGACATTTCCTTTGGGTATTTTTATACAGTTACTTGTACAGTCCCATTCTTCCTTCCTGAGCAAGCACCAGTCCTTAAGCTTCTCATCATATTCCCCGGCTTTTTTGCTCAGCAAACCCCACTCTTCAAGGCTCACCGCCCCACTTTGTCCTGTCGCCTCCCTCTCTCCCTCCCAAGGGCAGCTTCTTTGCCCGGGCAGATTGGGCATCAGCGCCTTGCACAGCCCCTCTGCCCCTGTGCCCCCACCTGTCCACCCCAGCCCCACCTGTAACAGGGGCTTTTTGTAAGTGACATGTCCTTTTGCCCATTGGGACAGCAGGTCTCCCTACCTTGGAGCTGCTACCAGGGTACTAAGGAAACATCTTGCTTACAGCCAAATGTCTAAGGGCTGGAAAGGACTGATGCAGAGACAAACAATGCACAAAATGCCCATTTTACAAGAAGGCAATGTTTCTGTTAACAGACCCATGAAACACATATGAATCGTGTTTCATTTAGTTAGTCTGCCCTGTCTCTGCTGGACCGCGACTAATCCTCTTTAGCCGAACAACTTCAAAGCCTCTGGTCAGGCACCCCTTGCAAGCGTACACCAGCTGCCTCTCTGCCCCGGGTTACCTGCCGGCAAAAGCTGCAGGAAAAGGTGTTCTCGGCGAGCGTCTGATCCGCTGCTCCGGGCCAGCCCTCAGGCTTCCCCCCCGGCCACGGGACGCTGCTCCCCAGCAGGCAAAGGCCCGGGCTGAGCAGGTCCGAGCTCCCGAAGCTGACCTCCCGCTGTCCGACCTGGGAGGGAGCAGGGGGAGCGTGGCGGGAGGGAAAAAGCAGCAGGTCAAACCCCGCCAGCCCCTCCCTCCCGCGTCAGCAGCCCCCACAGCTCCGCTTCCAGGAGAAGACGTACGGCAACGCGTGCGTCCCGTGGAAGGGCTGTAAGACAATTTGTATGGATCTACACATTGAGATTGAAAAACGTGACTGTGCTGGGACTGAATTCTGCGATACAGAGGCGTCCGTTTAGAGGTTAATTTTGTGAAAGCTGAGAATTAAAGTTACTCTGGTTGCCATCACACTCGGCTTTTGTAGGATGCTCATGGCAGATATATATAGATATATATACACACATATACATGTGCTGGGTCAAAGCAACATTAGTTCTGGATCTCTGCTTTCAGTATGATGCTCAACATCTAGTGCCCTCACCCTGGCAATAGTGTTCACTACAAACCTCACTGCATTCAGCCTCTCCTTACACCTCAAAAACGGAACAAATTACAGCAGCACGTAGGAAATGCATTTCCCCAGGAAACTGTTTCTTCCACCAGTGAAACTCCAGCCCCAAACAGTACCTGATAACACCTTGGTTCAGCTGATTAGAAAAACAAGACAGCCTACAACATCGAAAAGATCTTTTTTCCTTTAAGACCTAGTTTTGATACTACTGCTACTACTACACAGCTGTATTTATAAGGGTGGATGTCTCTCAGCAGCCCTTTTGGTTCTCCCTTACCCAGTCTGTGTAAGTAAACAGCAGCAGTGCACATCAGACAGGATCTGACATACTCTAAAGCAATATAAAAGCTTTATGCATATAACTATTTTTTGAGTTCCCTGGTTAGCTTTATTATTATTATTATTAATGTCATGTGGGGGCCAGGGTATTAATAACAGGTCAGGAACTGGTTACTGCTTAACTACAAAAATCTCAGGGTGATGGCTCCAGAGCCAGCATACCCACCGCACGTGCCTTGTTTCACAGCACCTCTGACAAATATGACTTGCTGGATGTGCTGGATTTACACACCTGGGAATAAAAATCCCCGTGCAAGGCAAGTAATCCCACATCAGCCGTTTCCTGGCAGTCTGATGCAGGGTGAAAAACAGCCCCTACTCCAAACACTTGGTGCTGTGAAGGCATACACTAATCAATATCAGACAATAAGAATCAGAATATTTTGTCATCTTATGCAAAGATTCGTTACAAATTGACTTGCTCCTAGGGATGAGCAGTTTTGGGGACAACAGGAGACCTGACTGAGATCTCCGCTTGACTCATCTTCAGCCTTGTTTGGGCTTGAAGCATTTCCTTCTCTTGTGCTTTTCTAAAAAGATGGGAGAAAGCAAGGGTGGAAGAGGACACAAATGGGACACTTGCAGTGTTTGGGTCTCTGCAGTACAGCCTCTTCTAAAAGAGGGATGAGGGAAACCAGTGGGAGGGATCTAAGGTACGGAAAAGCCCCAGGGATGGACACCCCTCTCTCACCTCTTCTCCAACATCCCCGACATCCCTAATATTTGCATGGTTTCCACGCATGAAGTAATTTGTCCTTACAACATACCTGTGAAACAGGGAAATGCTGGCAAACCCATCGTGAAGGGCAAGGAAGACAGCGAGATGTGCAACTGTTAGATTTACCACACAGTGTCCTTGACCTGCGTGGTACGTTTTGGGCACCCAACCCACCAAAGTCAACTTCATCCCGCCAGTGGTAGCACTGCACCCGCTGTGGACTGGGGTCCACGGGCGTAAGACAGTTTATATCTCCATATTTTTTGCATTGACTGCTTTCAGCCATGCTCTTACCCTGGTAACCCATGGGAGAAGGAAGGAAGCTTTCTGCTCCCTCAGAGACATTGGTTTTGCATTTACTGCTGGGTAATAGCCCACTTGCAAACCAATTGCCATGAAGTAGCTGTTGTACTGCACGTTAGTGGCCCAGGTTGATTTACAGCAAATTGTCCGTCTGTCAATACCTCTAGAATAGATCCCTCTCTCCAGACTGTAATATTCATGTCTAGTTAGTGCAGCACTTCTGAATTTAGGAGCTGAGGCTGCACTTGAAATACAATGTCATTCAGCAGTTAAATCACAAAAAGCGCTCGCTCTGTAAATAGTGGCATTATCAGAAAGGTTTGGGACTGCTGATCTAGTACTAGCTAGAGCTCATTTCCCTGTAGAGGATCAAAAAAGGGGATTTTCACAAAAATAATTTTTAAAAATGGCAGGAAAAAAAAGAAACCAAACTGCCAAGCCAAACCTTTTGCTTTGATATGGATAGAAGTGTTTTGTTCTGGTTTTAGGTACTTTGGTTTTAGAAAATAAAGCAGAAATAAATATAGTAAAAGAAATGCCTAAGTAATATGCATCTGAACTCTCCCATTATAAACAATAAACACTTCTGGCTGCAAAGAGTCCACAACTGGATAAGCCTCACATAAGCTTATGACATTTAGAGGATGTTCTAAGTGTGCATGTTTTTTTCTTTTCAATCACCCCGTTTTGGGAAGTTCTAGAACTAGGCAATTAATTGCTGCATTTATATACTCCAACAGCGGTTGCTGCAAGCACCGTGCGGAATCTCTGCTCTGCCCCAGCACCCTGGCTGCCACGGAGGTCCGTGGCAAATGCCTTGGGGTGCCGAGGGTTCTTCAAGCACAGCGTTCAGAAATCAGCACATCATTAGTTTTAGGGCATCTCGCATGCTTTCACACCAGAGCAACGAGGGGAGAAATGCTGACCGTAGCATTTCATAACCTGAAGATGAGTGTGAGGGAGGTGCAGCGAGATTCGTATGGGGTATTTGGGGGACCATCTGGGATTCTCCAAAGCTCGTGGGGGCTGCTGATCCCTGTGACGCTGGCTGTGAACCAATCCTGCTCATGTTTCACAGCAGAAGAATGGGAACTAACTGTTAATGTTCAGTTTCGCCTGAAAAATAATCGTGTCAATCACCAGCTGAATATAAGAGAGCTGGTGGCAGCAGGGAGGTTGCTCTTCCTACCATATGTCTTTTCTCTTGCTTTGGATCCACGGTGGCATTTGTGAAGTGTCAGTACTCGATTCTTTCCATTACCTGGTTTTAATTAACCCCCTAAAGCCCCTTTGTGCGGCTGGTGATATCAGCTGGGGCTCTGAATAGAAGCCACCCCTGTCAAAAAATTTTGGAACAAGCTCCTCTTGAATGGGCCCAATGAGCCAAGGGGCTGTTTCCTCCTTAATCCCACATTTAATAGCACGAGCTGGGGACAATAGGCAGCTTCTCCAGCTTTTTGAGGCTTGATTCCGTTTGACATATCCAGCCCTCTTTTGTCCCCCCGGCGAGGACACACCATCTCCGCGTGCTCCGCACGGGACGCCATCCCCGAGTGTCACTGAGACGAAACGGCAGCCTCTGCCTCCGGCCACCGGCCCCACGCTGCCGGCTCCATCGCTGCCCGCAAAGCTGCCTACTGGCAGGGAGGGCTCTGGCCCGCAGAGCAAAAAAACCTGGATGCCGACGGGTAGTTTTGGGGTTTTTTCTTATATTCCTATAAGGATGTGTTTCTATCAAAGAAGTCAAGGATTATAAGATTTCGCCATGGCAACATGCTATTATAAATGCAAATGTAAAACTGGAAAAGGGGGAAGCCTTTATTTCTCATAATTAAATGACAAAAGGGTATAACATTGCAATTTTGCATATACTTTGAAACTGGAAAAATCATCCTCTCCTCTGTCATCTTTTTTTCCTGAAGAGCTATTTTTCTTCAAAAAGAGCTTTTTGCTGGAGACTGTGGAAGAAAGAAAATTTTTAAATTTAATTTTCAATTTAATTTGAGTGGTGAGATTGACGCTTCTCCTGAACTGACTGGCTGCTGCTGTTCTGGGCAGGCGTTTGCTATCCAGAAGGATGAGTAGAAGATCAGTGTGACCATCGGTCTGGGAGACACATTTTAAATCAGGAGACTTCACAAGCAGAAGCTGTTCTGCCTGTGACCTTTCATTTGTATTTACAGCACTGGAGCAGATCACATGTTCATTAGATATTTCTTCAAATGCCTGCTGCATGTAGAATAAGTGGACTAATTAGGTTTATTTTTGAAAAAAAAAAAAAAAAGTCCTAGCACGTGTATAGTTGGCTAAGTGTAAAACACTGAGCAGCACATTGTACAGAGAACACCTGTTAGCATCTTTTTTTACTTGTCCGTCAGTATTTATCTTCTTCGCTTATGCAGAAAAAACTTTGGAGAGTTACAAAAAAACAAGCAATGACCAGCCTCAGTGTCAGATTACTCCTACCTCAGGAAAAGAAGAAAAGTTTGAATTATAGCCTATACTAATCCAATCTACTTTTCACATAAAAGCAAAAAAAAAAAAAACCACTATAAGGGCACTGGCCTAGTGGTGGCCCAAATTTCCATGTGTAAATAGCAATGTGTGGGGACTCCGTTTTTGTTTGGTGCTCTCAGGACTCTCTTAAACAGATCTTGTTTTCACAGTAATGAGTCTTTCCAAGAAACCACAATGTCTTTGGTCTGGTTACCAAAGATGAAAACAAAAATTAGTAATAACTCCTCTAATTTGTCTATATACCATCCAATCAGACGTTTTTCCCCAGCTATTCATGTAGCCCTCTTTCACGGTCCTTTTAAAAATAAATTTCTTTAATGATGCCTGCAGTCTCTCATCCTGCCCTCTGAGGATTTTTTGCTAATTTGATGAAGACCACACACATAAAATCAAATGCTTTTGTCATTTGTTTCTCATTGTACCCACTTTCTAAAAGAAAGCATTGCCTGTGTTGTCTGATCATAAACATCGGAGTTTGCAATCTGGCACCTTTCCAAATGTTCATTTTTGAAGGTAGCATTTTAGGTAACCATTGAGCTTCATGGTAACTATCAATTATATGACTCACTGGAAACACTAGCACACTTCTCTGTGGCCTGATACACCTTATGGTCTATTATTGGACTGGCTTTACATCTCTTTGCGGATTTAGTCCTCACCAATTCAAGTCCAGTAGGATTTTATCCTGTGACTTTATCACTTGTAAGAGTATCCAGTGGTGAAACAAGTTCTCTTGAAAGTGGTATTATTAAAAGCCCCAGCGATTGATATACATTGTCAAGAGTTATTAAGCCTTATTCCGATGGCATATAGAAATATCATACGGTACGTACTTCCAGCCACACGAGTATGGTTTGTGATCTCAGTTCTCAAGCTAAGCAGTGTTTATTCTAGTAACTATTTCCAGCACAAGCAAATGCAGAAGCCTCACCCATCTAGGTGCCAGAGGCCAAATACTTCAGGGCTATGACCTCCATTAACTCAACACCTAACCCTTAGACGCCTGGGTCCCGACATAAAATCCCCACTGCTTAGCTAGGCACCCAAGCTTCCTACACGCTGGAAGAGGATTCAGTTGGGCATGGTATGCAATTCATCACAGCCATTCTGCCCGAGTCAGCCAGTAACATGTGAAAAGGTATGTCTGAAACACATGCTTCATGCACCTGGCTCAAGCAATCCCGAATGCATTTGCGCCATGCCGAAACAGGCTGTCCTGGCACTTGCACATTGGCCAACTTAGTTGTATCATATAAACTCTGGACCACACTATTCCCAGTCTCCTTCCTTCAGTGTTACCAGTATAAGGCAACTTGACCACATTGACGACTCCAACTCCATCCTGACCTGACTGCCCACGGACACAGCTGCTGTCAGGCAGACAACGCCCTTGTTGCCAAAAAAGAGGCTCACTTCACAGGGAATCATTTGTACCTGCTGTCTGCAGAGGGTCAAATATTGTCTGCAAGCCCCTCAAATATTTTTTTGTCTCCCTGTTCTCTTTTTCCTTTGTTGTCCTTGAGCTCCTGCAATGCCTAGGATGCTTCACTAACCTTAAGACCAAAGGAATTCCAAAGGAGTACTTCATCTTAAGAGGAAAGTAGTCATTTTCCTTGTGATGATGGAGCCCATTCCCTATGCTCTGCTCTCACCCTCTGTAATGCCCCTGACATCCCTGTGAAATCTCCCGGCTGGTGCCCATTTCCCAGGCATCATCTTGTCGGAGAGGCCAGAAGAGTCGGTGAGGGGAAATCTAAGTGCAGAGCCCCCAAGGGAGCTTAGCCATGGCAGATACTCAGGAAGATTCAACCAGAAAAGGGTAAGACAATGAAATATGTGGTCAATGATGGTCTCAAACTATAGGGATCCCAAAAGTCTGCAGGCATCACAATATGAAGTTAAACAGATTTCTCATGATTTCAGAGAAATAACTTCAGATGTGCTTAGGGCCAGTATACCCTCTCATAGCAAAATAACTATCAGGACAGTAACTTTAGCTAAAAAAGTCATCTTTAAACAGACAGCCTGCCAAGTAAAAATAGAAGGGGCTGGTGCCTCTTGAAAGATGACAATCTAAGATAATATAAACCAATCTAAAGAGATTTATATTAACACAGTTATGTAACACTCTCTAGGAAATAATTTGAAAGAATTAACAAATTTGAACACCATCCTAACTAACATTTCTCACATTTCTTCCCAAATTCTCACAATTCACTGTTTTTGAGACAATCCCTATTAGTGTGTTGGGATCTACCTCTGCCAAGTGAAGAAGGAGAAGATGAGATTCCCTCCTAGAAAGGAAAAAAACTCTTCAAAAAACCATGAAATTCATCTGAAGGAACAAAACTGAAATGCTGTTTTCATATCATATTAATACCTGAGCTGATGAAGGCTCTAAAAAGGAGGAGTTCAAAGAACTGATATGATACTGGAGCAGCAACAGCATTAAGAGTCATGTGTGTCTCTACACTTGACTCCAGTAATTGTAATAAAGTTAGTATCATGTTTAGTCTTGGGAATTTTTTCAGGGCTTTTCAGTAATTTTAGTCTCCACAGCCTGTACCTGTGAGTGAATAAAATCCTGTGTCTGTAAAATGTTTGTATTCATTTACTGGGGTGTCTTAATTCTGTAAAATGAATTGTTCCCCCTAGTCGGTCAGATGTTGCCCTCTGACTTCCAGGGGTTAAGCATAGTGGTGAGGTCCTTTTAGCTGGGAAGCTTCCTGCTCTCTGAAGATCCACTTACTCCATGAAACACGTTAGTTTTCACACCCTCAGTCTGTATTCAATCACCTAATTTTTCATCCTGGGTGGGTTTGTACCAGTAGCCTGGTAGGCAGGAGGGTTATTAGGAGTATTGAGGGGAAAGCTAGCTTGCTGATCAGATTTGTGATTTAGCTGGGTATCAATGTTGGAAGTGCATTTGGGATCCAAGAAGCAGTAATAGACCTGGGTCTACTACTCTAAATGTGTAAAAATGGTTGCATCCAGAAAAATTGTCAATTAAACTAAGAACAAGCTGAAGCTTGCCTTTGCCTCCAATGTTTGCTGCTGGATGTTCACTCTGTCATAGGAGCAGAGATCAGAGGAGATGAAGCTTGCCAGAAGCTCTGCTTCACTGAATGTTTCGCACCTCTTTCCTCTGCCCGTTCTTTCAAAGCCTGATTACACAAAGTTAACGCAAGCCCTTTTGCCTTCTGTAAAAGGATAAGGATTAAGTGGAAGTTTGCTGGTACTGAGTTCATCCAGCCACACTCGCCTCATCTGATACAGAGCCCTGAATGATGTTTGAACAAATGGTTCAGTAGGACTGAGATATTAAAAGCTTTACTGTAAGGCTTCTTTCCTTCGTTTAGAGTAAGGAGCTATCCTTTTCACTGGATGGTGCCTTGTTTTGTGACGGTCAGTGAATGTAGGAAAAGCAATTAATCTGGAGGATCCTAAATAGGGATATTTTACATAGGAAACAAGAGGCACTTCTCAGCAAGAAATAAATGTGCTCTATTTAAATGCCATTCCTACCTTGGGTAATGAGATAAAGGTGTGACACAAAGAGAAGGACACATTATAGAAATCCTGCATGATACTTGGGGCAAGTGTACTGCATCAACAGTTAAAAATGATTAGATGTGGATCATCAGTAAAGATACGATAGTTTCCAGTATTTCACTTCAAAGACAGAAATGTACTAAGATGAAACTCAGAGCATCAGTAATGAGATTTATTACTCTAGAGGTGAACTGGGGGCACTTTAGGAAAACTGAGAAAGAAAGGATGAGCAGAGATGGCCTGAAAAACTGGAAAATAAGTGTATGTAAAAGTGACACAGTTTTGGTCTTTAAGCTGTTTTTTGATAAGATTTATTTGTAAGGGATTTTAATGGCAATGAAAACTATTTGCTTTCTACTAGCATCACTGCCTCTGAGGGGTCATGAATTTTCCCATGAGCATATGGTCAAAATACAGTCAGGAATGTCTCGCTCTTGCTTAAGCCAACTTCTTAACTCCTCCTGAAACCTCTGAGTCTTAAGCACCTTCTGCTTTGTTTTCCTGACCAAGCCATAAGACCCTTCCATTGCATCTTTAATATAAATCCTGCTTTTGTTTTCATTTGCTCTTACTTTCAAGCATACAAAACAAGCCAGCATCTTCCCTTCTCAGGCAGGGAGATAGGTAACAGGATTCCCTCTGGCCCTCCCCCTAAAAAATGACCCTTCCCCAGGCCTAATAGGTAAGCTCTCCCCAGCTTCACAAACCTTCCCTGGTCCTAGGGAAAAAAAAGAGAGAGGAAGAAAGGAGAAGATACATGATCAGCAGTGCAGCCTAATGGCCAACACATGCACACCCTGGACAGTTAGAAACAGGGAGTCACTATGAGTACTGAGGTCCCGCCAGCTGCTCTGCTCTCGGCTGCGGGGATGGCAGTGGGCACCAGGAGAGGGGTACTGCTCAGAAAATCCACGCAGCATTTAGCTCAAAATAGACACATCTATGGACACATCCCAGGCAAGGCAACCCTGACAGACCTGGGACAGCCACAGACACCAGTGGTTCAGTAGCCTGGGCCCAAAGCTCCCGGGAGTACATCAACAGTGGTTAACCCCCCTCGGTGCCTGTGTCACATCACCCCCACATCCTCGTCCCGCTCCCTCCATGCCCAGGGGGGCTCCAGCAAGGATCTGTCCTAAGGGAGGCTGGCAGTCGCCCTGGGCTCCCCAAGGATCCGTTCTCAGCAACAGCCACTTGACACGGGCCCCTCCAGCGCCTGCCGGTTGGTGAGAAGGTGCTGTGCTCCAGGCCTGCCTGCCGCAGGGGACCGAAGC
>NW_010552989.1:0-406 GCF_000687285.1 Phaethon lepturus | reverse complement strand
CTCCCTGCCGCAGGGAACCGAAGCCGCCTGGGGCCTGCAGGGAGGGCCGGAGGGAACTACCAAGCACAGCCAGACTGAGGAAAACCCAAGCCATCTCTGGTTTCTCCCCAGCCATCTGTGTCCCCTCCTGGCCAGGGAGGGCGGGCTGGAGGGGAGCAGCTTTGCTTGCTTTGTGCTGCTGGGGATCTTCCTCCTGCCCGGGGGCTGCTCCAGCCGGCGGGGCGTGGGGCGCAGGGCGTGGGGCAGGTGTGCCGCCAATCCGTTCTCAGCAACAGCCACTTGACACGGGCCCCTCCAGCGCCTGCCGGTTGGTGAGAAGGTGCTGTGCTCCAGGCCTGCCTGCCGCAGGGAACCGAAGCCGCCTGGGGCCTGCAGGGAGGGCCGGAGGGAACTACCAAGACCAGCC
>NW_010552988.1:32380-33698 GCF_000687285.1 Phaethon lepturus | reverse complement strand
AAAGCCGCCTGCTGCAGCGGGTCCGTGTCCTTTACAAGGCTTTCACGGGCTGCATCCCACCACCGCTCCTTGCAATCCTTCCTGAAGGCCCTGGACGCTTTCCTTGCTCTTCTTCTCCCCACAGTTTTCCCAAGGTCCTTGAGAGCCGCCGGCGGGTTTCCTATCGGGATCCCACTCCGTAGCCGCGCCGGGGCTCAGGCTGTGCAGACCATCCCGTCTCCTTGCAACAACCCCACTGGTCCGTAAACCACCGCCGCAGCAGTGACACCGGGACCACGGCACCTCTGTGCGCTGTTAAAACTTCAGCGGGGGGCCTGGGGTCATTTTCATCCCAAACCAAGTGGCCGTAGCAGCTGTGGGAAGGGGCCCTTTCTCGTCTCGGGTTGCAAGGGCCCCCTCCCCTAGCAGGGCCCCCTGCCCTACAGCAGCGACTCGCACAGGGTCCCCTCCAGGGAGAGGGGAGAGAAAGAAACGCTCTTGGCAGCGGAGAAAAAGGTTTTATATTCTGGGGTAGCGACTCATCTGGGGCAGGGCTGGGACTGGGGGTCCCTCTACTTCGGAGATGTTCAGCTTCAGGGTTGAAGATGGGTGATGCCCCTCTACGACGCAAGGAAAGGTCTGGAGGTGGATGTTCCCTACCCTGGCTCCTTCTCCTGCCTGATACCTGCATGGCTGATGGGGTAGGGAGCGGGACCGTCCGGCTGGGGACGGAACATGGTCAGAGACACGGCGTGGGTGTGCGGCTGGAAGGAGAAAACATCTCAAAAGGGAGGATTTCTCACTTGCCCGATGACAAAAAGCCGGGGCAAAGCTTGTAGGAACCTCTCCTCCCACCGGTACAAGACAACCCGCCCTGCACAGGGCTGCCCGTGGGCCGGGGGGCGCCGGGGTGTCCCAGCCGCTTGGCTGGTGGCCGGGGCTCTCCCATCCCACCTCCCAGCCGCGCCGTTTGCCGTCTGTTATTTAAGCATTCATCTTGTTTAAGCAGCACTTTTTAGCGCTGCGGGGCTGGCGATATCTTGTAGAAAAGAAAAAAGAGCCTTCCTCCTCCCCTCCCTCACTTTCCCCCGGGCCTGTATTACCCCAAATAAACACTCATTTTGGGTAATAGTTAACTTTAATGGCTCAGTCCTGGCTTCGGCGGCATGATAGGGCACCACAGGGCGGCTGGATGGGTTGATAGTCCTCAGGATAAAGGAGATAAGGTCTGGGTTTGAAGGGCAGCACTCGCGGCCGCTGTCACGGCAAGCGTGGCCGTTCCCACTGGGGGGGGAGCCGCCACCAGCACACGGACCTGCACGTCGTACCCCCCGCAACT
>NW_010552988.1:31573-32323 GCF_000687285.1 Phaethon lepturus | reverse complement strand
GGTCGCGGGCGCTGCCTTCCCCACCCCCGCGTTTAGCCACATCTCTGGCCCATGCTGCAATCCTTTGCCAAGCTGCAGAGATACCTGAATAACCCGCCCGGCAGCTCTTTCTCTCTCTTAATTGTGTTTTCCCGAGTCAATGGATAACTTTACAGCCTGGGACATGAAAACATCAAACAGAATAACCTTGGGGAGACAGCTATCTGCCGCGGGGGAGACGCGCCGGGTTAGTCACTTGGGGGGAAGGGGCAATAAAGTTCAAAACCAAAACCTTCCTGAAAGTCACTGCCGCGTCCGGCAGGCGCCCGCGGGCAGCTGTCGGCGCTGGGCTTGCTGCAAGGCCAGGCTGGGGATGCAAGGTGGGCATCCACGGCATCTCCTCCAGATCCCAAGGGAAGCTGGGTTAGGTTTTTTACCATCCATGTCCCACCACATCTTGGGCACAGGGCCCACTGTGCGAGTGCTTCGCTGTCCCGAAGCGGTGGGACCTTCCAGCCTGCCCCTCCGAAATCACCCCAGGGGGGCAGAGGGAGACCAGAGCCTCGCTGAGCCTCCCCCACCGAGCTGCCCATCTCCACCGAGCCCACCAGGACCTCCTGCCTTGGTGACTGCCGTGGCTTTCCGAGCGCTAGACACAGCACGGTGGCATCGGTGTTGCTTCCTCCCGGACACCACGCAGAAAGACACCAGTCGGAGCCTTCACCTCTGGTTTTTATCCCCCCCCCCGCCTCCTCCTTCCCCCCCTGACCC
>NW_010552988.1:29211-31552 GCF_000687285.1 Phaethon lepturus | reverse complement strand
CTGCAGCTTTAACAGCCCCATAACTGCGCAGGAACAGTCAATGCAATCGAACCAGGGTTTTACAGCAGTGTTGCTTCATCATCGGAGCACGAACAGGGCGAAGATGGTACCGGCGGCTGGGGGGATGCCGCAGGCAGTGAAAGTCACGGTGGGGGGTAAGGGGGGTTCTCTCGCTGGCTGAGTCCTGCTCTGCTGAGGAGCCTTTGGAGGATGAGCCTGAACTTCCAGCTCCACATTGAGCTGCGTCCCAGATTTGCCACTGTTTGGAGAAAGAGGATTATTTTTTTTTAATTGCCGCTGTGTTCCAGGGAGAGCTGACCCAAAGGGACCTGAGCAGGGTCTTGCATCTCTCCCTCAGGGACCCCAACACAAAACACCTCCCCGTCACCCAAAGGGACTGTGTCCTGCCAGGACGTCCCAGACTGACTTTGAGTCGGACTCACCACCCCTGAGTCAGCAGCTGACCCTCAGACCGGAGCCAGGCCTTCTCGGGTCCCTGATGCCGTACGGGTGAAGCAGAGCATCACCACCCCCAGGGCAAAGGACCAGGGTTGGGGGCCTGGGCAGGCAAAGGGCCGGGATGGGGAACCAGGGGATACAGGGACAGTCCGTGGGCGCCTGGGCGCTTGACTGCTGTCCTCAGTACCACCGACACGCTCCAGCCAGCCCTGTCCCTCAAAACCGGGGCTGGTACAAATCTCTTCTGGCAATGGCGGTGGAGATGAGTGAGCAGAGAAAGCTGCAGGTGGGATTGACAGGCTGTTTTCCAAAAAGGATGGTTTGGAAACCTGACTGGGGCTTTCCTGCAGTGGCATTTTAGCTTGAGTGACCCAAAAGGTGACCCCCTCTCACCACCTCCTGAGTTGTCCCCTGCTGCAGTTGTGGTCCATGGCTACGGGAAGCCTTTCTGGGACAGGACGGTCCCCATCCCACGTGACAGCAGCACCACCGAGGAGAGGAAGCCATGGCAGCCCCATCCACACTCTCCTCTGATGTCCTCTCCGGGGCTTTCCCCGCTGCAGCTCCATCAAGGAAGGACACTTCGGTTTCGCATGCAATAAAATAGCCACTCTCTGGACTTTCCTGACGTCACGGCAGATCTTCCCCGTTATTCACTATCTATCTCGGTGATCTCGCCAGGAACAGCTTGGCTGCACAGCCAGAGCAAAGTCCAGAGCGCAGCAGCGTGCCGAAGGACATGCTGGGTGGAAGGCCGGGGGGGTCGAGGAGGTGTTCAGGTGTTCGGGCATGTGATGCCTCTTGCCACGGGAAGGTATTTAGAAGATCAACAGCATCCCAGCTCTGTCCGTACCGGCCAGCATGAGACCATACCTCAAAAACAAGCTTCCACGAATACTTGCAGAGCAGGTGATGGCTTCAAAGGAGGCGTGCTGTACCCAGCAGTCGGTCTGTGGCGGGTCCATGGCGATCCCCACATGGCTTTCCTCTGCCCCCAGAAGCTCCAGCCGTCAGCTCATGTCTTCCTAACACCTCGCTCCGCAGAAATGCCCGCCTCCTTTCCAGCCCCAAAACCTCCCTCCCTGCCCCGCAGGTGGCTCTGACATCCCCATGCGTGAGGACGGGGCTCCCCGACACCATCCCCTTTGTCCCCCCGACTTCTGCAGGGAGAAGAAATCGGGAAGGTAAAACTGAGGCTTGTTGACATGTTGAAGCCAGCAAATAACTACAGGTTTCTTCTCCCCTGTGCAGTGACGGATCGGTTCCGGGTGCCGGTTTCTCCCCCAACCTCCTCTGCCTATGGGCTGCACGGGTTTTGCTGCGGTTCGCTCGCCGTTGGAGAGCCGCGTCCGGATGCCTCCCAGGCACGCAGCACTGCCCGGCGCTCCCTCCAGCCCTGCGCAGGCAATCTGCCCCAAAACTTCCCAACCGCAGGGCTGAAGCCGCGTGGCTCCATGTCCTGCTCTCCCTGCCCCCCCAGCTCTAATTAGATCTCGGTCCCTAAGTCATTTTTCAAGTGGTGGTGAAAGCTGGAAACAACCGAGGGAGGAGAAAGACTTGGAAAGTGAAGCAGTGCAATGCTTGGGGACCGTCACCAGGGCCTAGAAGCCACAGGAGAAGGATGTAATGAAGTTCCAGCATCGTCATGAAGTCCATGTCCTGCTCTCCCTGCCCCCCCAGCTCTAATTAGATCTCGGTCCCTAAGTCATTTTTCAAGTGGTGGTGAAAGCTGGAAACAACCGAGGGAGGAGAAAGACTTGGAAAGTGAAGCAGTGCAATGCTTGGGGACCGTCACCAGGGCCTAGAAGCCACAGGAGAAGGATGTAATGAAGTTCCAGCATCGTCATGAAGTTTGAGCTGAGGCAACCCAATCAGTAGGGAA
>NW_010552988.1:14469-29192 GCF_000687285.1 Phaethon lepturus | reverse complement strand
AAAGAGGATTTTCCTCATGAAAAACGTAGCTGAAATGCAAGACCTTTGGAAAGCAATAGGGAGTTGTTGATTTTAGCGTGGAATGACTCGTGATCCTGCAAGAGTAACGGGGCCAGGAGGCAACCGCGGGAAGCCGGTCACAAAGAAGATGCTGGAGAAAGCCGATGGGATCCTGCCAGGAGCGGCTTGCAAAGAGCTCGTCAGTGCAGCCTATCTATATATATATAGAGAGAGAGAGAGAGATGTGCGCGTATTTGTAGGTGTCGGCATATGCGCGTGCGGGTGCGTGCATGCAAAAGGCATGAGCTCAACAGCCCTCACTGAACCCCTGCCGGCTGTTTGCCTATGTACAAATGTGTGTGTATATACACACAAAAGTACACAGACGGCGATTTGGAACGCCGCGTCCCCGGCGCAGCACTTCCCCGTGTCCCCCCCGTCTCTTCTCTCATCCCCTCCGCCCAGCCCGGGGAAGGAGAAGGCTCCCGCTCCGCTCCTGCTCCCCCGACCCGCGCGGCCTGCGGATGCCCCCTTCTCCCCTCAGAGGGCAAAAAAATGGGAGCACGTGGTAGTAAAGGTAGAGGGGATTAAAAAAAAAAAAAAAGTCCCCTGCCACTCCTTTTTCTTTGCACAGCATTGCAACATCGCTTTGAGAAAGGGCTCGCCATTCCTCCGAAGCGTCAGCTTAGGCCACGTAACAACACCAACAGCGTTGCCCAGGGCTCCAGGCTTACACCGTGCACAGACCCTTCCCCTGCTCCGATACCCATTCTTCCTAATCCAACCTAAGAAAAAAGCTTTTTTTTTTTTTCCCCTTTTTCTTAAGCCTGTAAAATCAACACATGCACAGGCAGCAGCAGGTAAAGGCAAAAAGAGCATTTGCAATGGGAGGGAACAGAAGAACGACCACGTCTCCACGTGATAAAATTTTATTACAAAATATGAGATAGATTAATAGTTGCAGGGGAGTTTTGGGGAGGGGGAGAAGGGTTATGTAACAAACAAAAGCATCACCGGAAAAATAAACCTTCCACCCAAGTTTTCCAGGTCCCAATTTTTTTTTTTTTCACATTGTGTTCATCTCAGACAGTAAACGATCACGTTCGATCCACGCAGACCCGCGAAGAGATACAGTGCTCTTTTCTTATTTACAGCGATTATTTTTTTTCCCTGCTATGATACAAGGCACGGCAGAGCCGAGGCGCCCGCCGGACTAACGTTTGTTCTGCACCAAGCACGGGCTTGCAAAGCCTCCTGGGCTTGCAAACCTTTTCCAATGTCCCCGTCACCTAAGTGTCCCGGGGGACCAGGGACGGGAGGGACCTTCATTCAGGTGGGGTTCGCACACCCCAGCTATGTCGCTCGGCTCCGAGCCGTCCCTCCCGCAGCAAAGACGGGCTTTGCTCCGTCAGCATCACTCCCCTTCTCCCGGGGAATAGCTGCCCTCGGCCACGCAATGAAACGCAAGGCTCGAGGCTGTCCACTTCTGTACACACAAAAATAAGAGACATAAAAGCCAAGGCTTGCCGTGGTTTTCTTTCGGACTTGTTTTTGTTGGTTTTTTTTTAAAGTGTTGCCTTTGCACTAGTAGAGCATTTGCATGTCAGCATTTTCCATGCAGACCAGCGGTGCTGCTTGGGAAGCAGCACTGGATTGGGGTGGGTTTTTTGTTAAGACACTTCTTCCTCTGCCCCCACATCAAATTTAAAAAAAAAATAAAATAAAAAGAAATATACATACACACACACATAGACTATGTGAGGATGAGCAGATGCATTTTTTTCTGTAGTGAAAAAAAAACATTTAAAATTCCCCTAAGATTTAAAGCTGCTTGTTGGTTGTTTTGGCTTTGTACTGTTTTTCAGGAAAGGGGATTTCAGCAAAGGGCCCCATCAGCACAGCAGGGCAGGGAGAGATGGAACAGGAGAGGGGCGGAGGTTTCCTTCTCCAAAAAAAGAGGGGGGGCAATGGGATCCCTCTGAGAGGGTCACGGGTGAGGGCTAACCGCACCACCAGCCCGGTGGCACCCGCAGTGCATTGGTCAACCCTGTGCCTTGTAATTTGGCTCTCACATTTAGGAGGTTCAACCACAACAGATGCACCAAAAAAATGTCTTCCTGCGGGGAGGTTGCAGTTACAGCCGTGGGGGCTGCCGGCTCCCGGAGGGGGCACGGGCACGGCAGTGCCGCAGGCTTGCCATGCCAGGGCTCACCCATCGAGGAGCTGAACGGGCGCCAGCGGAGCAGGGTGGAGCCCAGCAGGTCCCAGCACAGCCATGCTGGGTCCCCACCAGCCCCATCGAGCCAGCCTGAGCTTCCTGGAGACACCGGCGGGGACTGGCTGAGGCATCTCCACATTACTTTGAAATTCCTTTGGTGTGAGCTCAACCCGCCCGTACCGGCAGACACGCACACTCCTACACCCTGCACCACCGCCGCTCTCCAAGGGGTTTTTCCATAATCAGAGACCTGCCCTGAGCCTCTCCAGACCCACCTCTAAACAGAAGCAACAGGTAAAACTGTCCCCTGCACAGAGGCTTCAGGCTGTGCCCCACTCCTACCCCCCATTTTTGGGGGGAGATGGCACTGCATGCCCTACTTGCTCGTGTGGCTCAACCCAACTTCAAGGTGAGGTGGGAAAA
Source organism: Phaethon lepturus (assembly GCF_000687285.1). NCBI lineage: Eukaryota > Metazoa > Chordata > Aves > Phaethontiformes > Phaethontidae > Phaethon > Phaethon lepturus. Next base: position 26,551 of record NW_010552988.1, on the reverse strand, counting down.
AGAAGGATCCCACAACACAGTGGTGGCATTGGCAAGGTCCTGCTCCGTTCCCTGAAGAGGAGCCAGACCCACAGCCAACAAGGTAGATGGCAAATGAGCCCATTTGCTCCAGCACCCACCAATCCCCAGCGAGCTGTGATGTCAAGCGATGAAAGAGTTGGAAAAAGGACGTGGAGGACATACACGTGGTTGCAAAAGCCTATTTATGACCCAGACTCTCCAATCCTCACTTGAACACGATGTGAAGAGGGTGCCATCATCAAACCCTCCAGCCCTAGTGCTGAGGTCTGGAAAGTCCTTCCCACGCACCGTTGGGGAAAGTCGCCCAAGGCGGCTCCCAGCATTTCGGTGGCCTGACTTCACCCCTCTACTCCCACCCTCCCTGGTGGCATGGAGAAAGGAGGAGGCTTCTTACCAAAGAGCCACACGAAGGGCTCACTGCAGTGCTGCACCACCAGCCCCGGGCACATCATCCATCCCAAAGCCTACACCACACCATGCACTCCCCACAACTCCTTCCTGCCACGCCAGGCCAGCATCGTGCACTGCAGGTGTGATCAGTTTTATTCATCCAAGTCAAAGGGCGACCAAGAACCCAGCTGCATTTTTTGACTAATGTGTGGTTGGGCAATAGCAAAAAAGGGGTGGCCTTCAAATTTCCACTGCCTGAAGATGCCGTGGTTCAGCGTGGCCTTTCAGTTCACGCTGCCGATGCGCATCAGTCTGCACGCTACTTAAATTTGTTCGAGGGAGAACAGGAGGACAGGGTGGAGGAAATCAATATTCTGTTGAACACACCAGGCCATTATTTGTTCCTGATTTATTTATTACCTGCACAGCTGCTGTTTAAACTGGCATGGCCTGGTTCTTGTTCTGCCTAACTTTAACCCCTTAAGACTTTGAAGAATGGCTGATGTGCCCCACGCACCACGGCACCCCACAGAAGAAGAGGGAAGGTGCCTCACGGAGCCCAGGGCGGTGAACCTGTGAGGTAGGTAACATGATTACAATCTAAAAAGCAGGATTTATTGGAATTTGTTTCAAAGATGCTTTTTTCTTTTTTTCTTTTCTGTCTGAACGTGATGAAATAGCAACAGCAAAGGACTGGTGTGATTGGCAATGAGTGATTCCTTGTGTGTGCGTTCAAGGCACGAGCAGAGTCTGCCCAGTGCTGTTGGAGAAAGGCACAGTGTATTCCGGGAAACCAGAGCCTTATCAGTGGCTTTTTTCCAGTCCCCTGGTGGCTTCAAGACCCACGCTGGTCCTCCCAGAGACACCTGAAGTCAATATTCACCTTGGAAGCAGAAATGCTAAGGACACAACCAAAAAACCTGGCCAAGCAGGGCAGATATTCGCAGCCCCAAGTGAGCTGGCTGCCAGGAAACCACAAGTGGGCTCAACGGGACACAGATGATGGCTTTGTCATCTGCTTTTGTGCTGTCCCTTGCTTGAAGGCACGTCAGGTGCATATGTCTTAGGCCCTTTCTTCTATGCCCCCACAGAGACTGGGGTTGTCATGTTCTCACACGTCAGAGGTGCCACATCCACAGCCACGCCATGGGGCAGTCCAAGAGGATTGCACCGGCAGCTTGAAGTGAGACCTCTCACGCACAGCCAGGCTACCAACCCATCACAACCCTCCTGGGGCTCACCAAAGGCACCACCCTGAAAGGGGTAAAAAACTCCCGAAGAACTTGAGACACAAAGGACAGTTGCTCCCGAGTGACAAATAAATAGCAGGTTTGCTGGAAGAAAGCCCTTTGGAATCCAAGGTCCATCACCCCGGTGCCGCCGGGAGCCTCGTCACAAGATCAGTCTGTAATTATAACTCTTTTAATGAGATTTCTTTTAAAACCAGAAACAGTTGGGTACAGGGTTTGCAGAGGGGGCTTGCCTGCCACCCCTGCCCTGCCGGTTGATCACAGCATGGGTTTGTTCCTACGTACAAGAAGAGGAGAGGCTCCTTGGGAAATAAAAGAGTTTCAGCTGCTCCTGGAGAAGTGATGAATGTAGGCGGCTCCTAGTTCTGGTGCCGCTTCATGTGGAGAGCCAGATGGTCGGAGCGGGAGAAGCACCGGCCGCAGGCTAGGCACTTGAAGGGCTTGGCACCCGTGTGCTTCCGATAGTGCCGGGTCAGCTCGTCGGAACGGGCAAAGCGCCAGTCGCAGCCTTCCCATGTGCATTTATAGGGTTTCTCACCTGTAGGGAAGAGCCACAGGTCACAGGCACAGCATGGCGCCGCCACGCAAGAGCCTATGCGGACACACGTCTGCCCGGCCTCCCAAACACCCGCCCCATCCTCTCAGCGATGTCCGTCCTTCTTGGGAGGCCCTGGAGGGCATCTGGGGCTGCCCCGCTGCAGAACAGGGCTCGTGGCCACGTTGACGCTTTACGCTACCAGGGTTCACTTGCTGTACACAGCCCATAGCTACCAAGGGACCGTAAATCGTTGAGCTGCAGTAACCAGGTCCTGTCCATGTGCCCCGCCCTGCTCTGCTTTCTAGGTTTGGTTTTTAGTGCTGTTCAAGTTCCTGTTGGATTTTGGAGCATTTCTAGCAAAAAAATTTTCTGAGGGTTGGTTGTTTGGGGTTTTTTTTTTCTAACTAAAAAGCCAAAAATTCCTATGGAAGGTGCTGTTGCTCATACTGGTGTGGGGGGCATCAGGAGGAAGCAGGGGGTTATGTAAATTTTCCTCAAAGTCTCACATCTTTGAAACCACCATCTAACGCTCTCTGTCTCAAAATCCAGCCCTGCAGCAGCTCTCCGCACACAAATCATTGTGTTTTCTTCAGAGCACTTGGGTGACGTAATGCCTCTGCCCTCTCCCCGCTCCGGCCCGTACACACCTATTCCCAAACTGAAATGAATTACATTGTGCAACTTCTCAGCCAGCTGGGAACTGGGCTGGAAAAGCCCATGCCCGCTTCCAACTCCCTGCGTGCCCAGGTTGTAGAGCTGAACCCTGGCTGCAGCCCTCTCCACGCATGGGTGTGGTGCTCTCAAATATTAGCCCTCGCTCTTAACAGCCTGAACAAGCAGGCAGAGTTCAGGGAATGTGCTGACTTTCCCGACCTCAAATATTTACCATTTCATCAGCCAATTGCCGAGCGCACCATCACGGCATGAATGCACGTACACATGCAGGATGCATGCACAGGCATGTGTGTCATGCTCCGACATGTTTCCCAGTGAACGGACGTTCCTCCCCGCAGCCTGTGTGCTAGGCAGGTGGTGGATTTGGCCAGGAAACAGAAAACATTCAGCTGCAGCAAGATCTATGGTGTCTTGCACGTATCGGACAAAATATGAAAGCACAGACACCTGAACCTGGAGGAGACTGGGCACCAAGACCACATCCTGCTCCCCAAAAAGGCCCTGGGGTCTGTACCACGGCGAGGAGATAGGTGTATTTTTATGGCTCAGGTAAATACAGAACTTAAAGCCAATTTACAAGCAGCATGCTGGATATCTTACGGCACGCTGAGGATCTCGGGGGTTTGTCAGCATTTGTGTTAGCTAAGACAAAGGCGGGATTTGCACTGCGTGGCCACAGACATTGTCCCAGCCAGGTCACCTGGCTGGGTCAACCCCACCAAGGCCCTTTAGTTTCAAACAATAACAGGTTGATCTCCAGGATAGAAACAAAATGCTTTCCATTGTCCCACGAGCTGGCTCCATCTCCCAGGACAGCACGGCAGGGCAAGCTCAAACAAAGGACCCAAACTGGCATTCCCAGCCCCCGGGAGGCGGGTGAGCAGCCACCGGGTTATATATTTAATCTCACAATGGCACCCAGGAAATGAATGGTGTCTCCAGGAGAGATGAATACAGCGCCAGCCCATAGCAACGGGCAAACCACAAGAAAAGATCTTAGAGATCATGTACTTCTCAGCTCAGCTGCCATCAAGCAAAGAATCGAGAGAAAGGGCATTATTAACCCTTCAAGTAATGGAGCTGAAGCGGCATCGAGCGTACTTAGCTGGCAGGAGTTGGGACAGGCCCCTCCGCTGCAGCTTCGGTTCTGTGCTCAGTGAGGCTGAGGCCTCAAAAGCAAAACACGAGGCTTCAAAATTCAGACACAGACACTCTGAGCCTGCCTGTGTATGGCTCTCTGGTTTGGATTCCCTTCTTTTTACCCACCCCACAACACTAACAGTTTTCTTGACTACTCAGGTCACAGCCTCCTTTGCCTCTCTGCCCTTCCCTCTTACAGCAAGTGACATGGAAGGAGGCAAACACACTTGGATTTCCAGCCCAATTACTGGGAAAACTGAAAAAATGACTGCATTTTATTGCATTCAAAAACTGCCCAAGTTTGCCTGGATACATCTTTATATTGTGACTTGTAAGGACGGTGCCTGTCTTAGATGGGTCGTGTCTCTGGGCACAGAGCTAAGACCCATGTTCTGAACAGAAGGGGAAAAGAGATAATTTAATTTTAAAGTGAGAGCCCTGCCGTAGCCCTGAATAACAGACTGCTGTTGTGACAAACGCTTATCACCACCCAACTCTCGGAGCCGGGACAATGTCCTTCCTGTTCCTTTCTTCCACCCCTTCCGTGTTATTCTCCAGCCTGCTCCTGCCCAGGCCCTGCCAAAAAATACTGTACCTCATGCACAAAGAAAAATTCTATGCTGGCTTGTTTGAAGGACTGATAAGATGAAAACGGAACAGAGCCAAGTGCAAGAACTGATTCCCAGCCTCAGGATGGGTTTTGTTCGTTGCTAATAAAAAAGAAAAGTGAACTCTGGGCCAGCTTAATTGCTTTCAGTAAAGATCAGTCCTTCTATAAAAGAGATTTATGAGGGCACTGATGGTTCCTGGACTACCTGGGGATCTGATAAAGTTTGAGGTATAATAAATGCCTTAATGAGAAGACCTGTGCTTGAATGCACATGTGCCACTGAGCTAGGTTTACCCATGGGAAGCTGGTTGTGGTGGGAGCTCCTCTATGCTAGTGACCCCATTTACACCAGCAAGGGCAGCCCACAGCACCCTTGCCCTTGAGAATGAGGGCACAGCCCTTCTTTACCTGTATTCAGAGCCCTTCCATATGTGTATTCAGCAGCTCCAGTGATGTACCACTGGCAGCTGCTAAGAGCACAAGCACTGGGTGCAAGTGGTCTGCATGGCTGGTATATATAGACATAGATATATATATGTCATATATAGGTATTTCTGTAGGCTAAGCAGGATCAGACCTGGCTAGGATTTGGGAGATCTCAAAAGAAGAGCTCAGAGTGATAGAGGTTTTGAGGGCACCTCCTCCACCCAATCCATCAACTCAAGAGTCTCCAAGACTTCTCCTAAATTCTAGACCATCCCTCCAGAAGGCAAGAAAGTGCACACAGCAGCATACAGTCACTATAACCAGTGCAACCATTGGACTTTTTTTAACATTAACATCAGCAGACTTAACTGTGCTCCCTACCCCAGTAACCACCCTAGATTAAGGTAATCAGCTCAGCTACATTATCACCGCCATTAACAGGCACGGTATTGGCTGGCAGAGTTTCCTGATGATGTGTTGCTCTTACCTGTGTGAGTCCTCTGATGTGCCTTCAGATGGGAGCTCTTGGTATAAACTTTTGAGCAACCTGCAAAAACAGAAAAGACACAACTTCCCTGTGAGAAACGGGCCCTGGCTCAAACAGATCCAGAACATTTATATTTCAGGTTAGGGACAGAGCAGGACTGAAAAGCACTCTGAGTAACGGTATGCAAATAAGCCTGGCTATACCCATTTTGTTTCAGCAGTAACTAAAGAGCATCTGTTCTCCAAGACAGACAGACCTTTACAACACTCCATCCTTTGCCACACAATCCTGACACCCATGGGCATTGCGCTGGGAATTAAGGGCAGGGGCAGAAGAGTCAGGCACAGACTTTCAAACCCCTCCTTCCTCAACCAGATCTTCCAGACAGGATGAAAACGTTAAATTCACCACCGTGAGCTGCTGGCTTTGTGCTGCCATCTGTCTTTCTGGATTCCAGACGTAGCTGATATCACTGCTGCAAGGCTGGAGGGAAGATGTGTTTTGTAATAGTCCCAGCCCTGGCAGATGTGGTAAAAATGTTCCAGGAAGCAGGAAATGGCAGGTACACTGTGGAGCCACAGCTTGGCTTTCAAGATCCAGAGTAAAGCCAGTGGGAAGTTTTCTCAGATCAGCGACAACAGGTTTAATCAAAGAAAGGTTCTGAACAGAAATACCATGACTTTGGCAAATGTTTCAACAACAGGCATCTCAAAATGAATCCTTGCTAGGCCCTTGTTTCAGCTAGAGAAAGCTTCAGAAGGCTTCTCATGCTGCCTTTGTGGCCCGGCTTCATTGTGTTTTGACAAGTATATTAAAAATATTAATTTGATTTTTTGATGACCTGCATAAGCAACATAGTCGTGTTTTTTGTTCCAGTGTTTCCACATAGCCTGAAGAAGCCTCTTGCATGAGAGCAGCTCTCCGCTCCGTCCTGCTCAGGAGGTGCAGGAGCAGTTGGCTGTCTTTCCCCTCCCCGTGGTAGGAGGGATAAGGGTTGGTGGCACAGTTCAGTTTTGCTTCTGATGGTCTGAAGCCTCGGAGGTCACTCACACTCCGGAGGGAGATGAGTCTACGTGAGACCAAGGACTGCAGGGCATGGAAACAAAGCCAGCCGAGCACCCAGAGCAGTCCTCAAACCCAGAGGGAGCAGCAGAGAGAAGCCGGAGCAGGGCATGGCTGAGCTTCACTTCCCCATGAGAGCACACAGAGGAAAAAGTGCTGGGGCCACAACCTGGAAACTTGGATCAGGGCTTTGCAAACAGGTCTCCCCTGTTCATCCAGTTACCGGTGTGAATTCAGCATGCCTCCTGTCGCTTCCTCACGCAGACCACGTCAGTAAGACCTGCTGCCCCTGCCATCAGTCCTGACTGGTTTCACCTCTAGCTGAACCTCAGCGTGAAGGATTAGAAGAAGCTCTCCATTGGCTCTGCACATACACACTATCGAGCCACCCGGTGTTTATTCAGCACAGGTTGTTTGTTTTGTTTTTTTTTCACCACAGATGTGTTCCTGCTTTCCTATGCAGGCCAAAACCGTGCTGAAAACAGGCGAGCTTTGCCTTGGTAATGTGTCCCACAGGATCAGACTCTTGCTCTGAGCGGTTCTGACAAGAGCGGAGGGGTCTGTCTCAGAGCAGTGGTCTACTTACACCCTTAGTCTCTCTCCCACCGTGACCAGCAGCAGGTAAAAAATTCAGCACAAGCGGTTAACCACAAGAACATGGGTGCAGCTTCTGGCTCAGAAAGTCCCTAATCTGCAAGTTGCCAGAGGGTGGGAAGGTGTGAGCACAGAAAGATCTCTCTAAACATGTCCTATTCTTATATACTTCCTCGGGTCACTGCTGGAGGCAGGATCTGGGCTAGACGGGCCTCTGGGCTGACCTACTACAGCTACTCTTGTGCCACGGAAAGAGCACATAAATCTTGCAGGAGGCAGTTAGGAAGTGACTTTCCTCAGTTCACACACACCCATGGGAAAACTGTTTGCTAATCCCCAATAGCTTGATGGCTGGGGCTCAGCCCAGGAAGTGGGAGGTGTGTGTCACTGTGCAAGGACTGCTGATTTTCAAGTCCTCACACTGCCTTCACTGGGGTTTCTCCCTGGGGAGGCAACTGTTTCTCTCTCCCATGGGGCATGAATGAGACTTTGCAGCTGTGGGCCCCACAGCCTCTCTGTGCCCAGTGCAGGAAACCCTACAAGACCTCCTCCTGACGAGGCATCACAGGTCTTTAGATGGACATGCTCAGGCAATGAGGTGACACACAGGGAACAGCTTCAGCTCTGGGCTGATCATTACCCTGAAACACATTTCCACACCATCCTGATGCAGTACGTGAAGCCACTGAAGGATATGACACAGAGATATTCATCTCATTACCTCTTTGGAAGAGGAGAACAGAGACTGTAAAGGTTGCTTATGGAAATTACTCAGTGGTTTGCCACTCATTACGGGAGAGTGGGAACAGAAAGGTCAGTGAGAAAGCCAGCATGGTTTCACCTGTGGAGAGCTGCTCAAGGTTAGGCAAGCCCTGAACAAAACAGGCAGCTAAGGCAGCAGATTTCCAGGAGGATTCCCGTGCTTTGCAGGACCTGTCTGCCTCTTGGAATCAGGCTTGCTTTTGCCAGAGCGTGAAGCAGAAAGGGAAGGGGAGGAAAAAAAAAAAGGCATCAGCTAGTGCAGGCAGGATCAACCTCTTCTACTCTCTTGGTGGTGCTAGAAACCCCACTTCCCTGGGGCTCTCCACCCAGCTCCATAGCTCCCTTCATCATGCAGACAGACAAAGTGATTTTGGATTAAACTCCTGCGGAGGCCCAAGGCAGCCCCCAACCTCAGTGTGTCAAGAAGAGAACCCCGCCAAAGCCAACCCAATACATCAACCATGAGCATACCTGGGTAATCGCAGTGATGGATTCTCCTTTTCTCCAGCTCAGGGTTGTTGCGTCTGTTGTATTTGGGGGGCTGCATGACAATGTGCCCTTGGGAGAGGGTCCCAAGGCCATTGGGGACTGGGGGGACCTGGGATGACTGGACCAACTTCAGTCCAAAAGTGGCTTCATAGGATGGTGGGGGAGAGATGGTGTTGATGAGCTCAGGTTGATTTTCTGGGCTGCCGGGCTGTGAGTTGGGGGGTGAAGGAGGCAGGTTCACCCCTGGAACAGCATAGAACTGCCCTGAGATGTTGAAGTTTCCCTGTCCCTGGGAGACATGGGGGTACTGCTTTACTGGCCCTCCTGGATGGACAGGTCTGTGGACCACACCGGACATGGTGTTACCTGTGGACATGGTGACACCACTGAGACTATTGATGGCTGTGGTGCTGTTGGAGGAGGATGTCAGAGTGGTAATGTCAGCGCTTCCATTGCCAAGAGGCATCTGGTAAAGCTGGGATTGCTGTAGATTGGTGGATAAGGGGATCTCAGAGGGCATCTCCTGCTTGATGAAGATGTTGTTCACTGCCACTGACTGGGGCATGCTGAAGACACTGGTGAAGTCGGGCAGGGTCTGTGTGGAGCCGGATGCAGAAGAACAGGGCTGGGCAAAGCTGGTGCCAGGCTCTGTTTTGATCTGTGGGAATGGCGTCATGGGTTTGGGTGGCCGGTAAAGTCCAGTGCGCAGGTGCGTTGTGTCTGGCAGAATCACATTGATGTTCACGCTGTATGGTGTAGAAGTGGGCTTCTCTGTGGAGAAGAACTCATCCACCACTGAGGCACTCTCCCGGCGGTACTTCTTGTCTGGGATCATTGGGATGGGTGGCACCTCGTTTGAAAGGTACTTATCCATTTCGGACCGTGCCTATGGCAAAAAAAACAGACAAGAGAACTTGTGAAGAGTGACCTTGACACACTGGTGATGGGAGTCCAACATTCAACAAGTACTTAAGCTAGCAGGAAATTGGGAGAGCTGCAAGAACGGCCCAGGAGTCACAGCCTGTGGTGATTTAGCTTTGGTCTCTGACTCAGCCACAGACTCCCCAGGAGTGAATCACTGTCCTCTGTCCCACTTCCCTCCTACCCATCTGCACTGATAACAAAGGGTAAGATAGGCAGAGGATGCAGCTATGAGAGAAATATAGCCTGATAAAGAAGAGCCAAACTTTAGGTACAAAGCTTTGGTCATACAAACATGGGAATTTAACACCAGAAATGGGATAAAATAAGAAACTCAGCTCCAGTTCAGCCTCACACTTTGTGCATGTTGGATCTACAGCCCACCTTAGACATGCTCACTCCAGTCTCCTTTAAGCTCAACAGCCTGAGAAGTATTGCATTTTACTCTGGGACAGTATCTTTAATTAGCTGAGAATAATTTGGGCTATAGCCCTAGAAATCTAAGTGATGTTGCCTCTTATTCAGTGGACTGTGAGCCTAAAATGGAAACTGCCAGGCATACTATTACTGTCTTGGTAAAGTGACTCAGCCCTCACCTAACCTTTGGTTTAGTTCTAGTTTTGTAGAGCCGTTTTTACAAGTCTGGGTCCTCCAAGCTAACAGGACCTCTAACTCAGACAATCACCACTTGCCAGGTTTCTTCCCCTCCTGGTTCATGTCTGATGCAGCATCCCACTGGATCCAGGCCCAATAATTCAGCAAACTGATGGAGCAATCCGCTAGGAAATTCATCCCCTGGCATTTGATGACTCAAGTTCTGCTCTTTGTGGTTAAAGATACCAGCGCTAATGCTCTTCTATAAAGTTTCAGCCTTTAATTATGTGGTTATCCATGTGTCAAGCTCATTGCAAAGCCCTCATAGACTCATTCATATGTAGAGGAGCTGGCAAAACCACCAGGTTTACCTGGCAGAGCCTACAGCGCACTTCAGGAGAGCAAGCTGATCTCACCCCACCCCTGCACGCTTGAGCCGAGGGTTTTACAACTCTGAACTATGTCACTGGAGTGCAATGGGCCAAAGTCATCCCTGCTGCAATTTCATTGCTCTTAACAAAGCTGGATGGGACCCAAGAGATTTCCTCGCCCTTTCCAGTGAAACGTATCACCTGTGCTTCCAGCTAATTCAAAGAGCCTTTGCACTTCTGCAAGCCATACTGGCAATGCATGGGTAAGCTGGCTTCCACCCAAATACAGGTAGATGCCACAAATACACCCTCTTCTACATGGGTGGATTTGGAAGTACTACGCTGCACTGGAACTGAGCACACAGCACTGGGACCGTGTTTTCTACGCTGTGCTCACTATGCTGGTGTGTGTACACACTGTGCTGTAAATCCTATCCAGCCTGATCGAATGTGCAGGCCCTGAAAAGTCCCTGCCCTCATTAAAGGAAGCTACGTATTGGCACTACAAGCTCACTCGTGTCACATCCTCACCTAACCGCCTCTGCTAAAGCCAGCACTGCCTCCAGCAACACCCCCCCCGCCACGCTCCAGTGAGGAGACCCTTGCTCAGACATACCCCAAAGCTGAGGCATCAGCAGGAGGGAGGGAAGAGAATCGAAGATGCTCAACTCAGTCCTTGCAGACTGGTCCAAACCCCTGATCTCCCCTCTGCTCCTCCCTGCAGTGTCCAGCTTGGGTTCCTGCCCGAGGGAGAACCATGCCAAAACTTTGGAGCTGAACCCTGTGTGCTCCTGCCATGTGCACCCACACTGGCATATTACGGTTACCCTTGGGAGTCAGCTTGCTCTAGGCAGTACCAGAGGCTCTGAATGCCATACATACCTGAGCAATGAAATGACCCACTTGCCAGGAGTGGGGGCAGGGGGAAGGTGTTGGATGCCTTTTACTTCTACACTTCCCTTATCTCTGGCATTTAACTTTCTCACCTTCAGTTCCCAAGGGAAGGTCTCCCTCCCTACAACTCCAGTGGGTCCTTATATGGCAGGTGGCCAGGCAGGTATATTAAATGTAGCAAGGCATGGAGGGCCCTAATTTCCTGTCTGCTGCCTGCCCCCCCACTTGGTGTTTCCCAGCCTCCTTTTCTCTCATAACCACACCTACCTGCAGAGCAAAGTCTTCTTCCTGTCATTCCATTAAAGCCTGATAAATCTACTCCTGATCCTGAGCAGCCCCAGCGTCCTGAGGACAGGGGGTGTTAAGGGGAAGCTGGTCAGAAGAGCAAAAGCAATGGGCTTTCACCAGACGGGAAAGGATACCAGCCCCGTCCGTAGCTGCAGCCCCACTGGTGGGCACAGGACCAGGAGGGTGGGGGCCCCGCCCCACTGGAATCCAGACTGCTGTAATGCTGCTTATTGTGTCACAGGTCGCCCACGACCCCGGGGACCCCAGCGTCCTTCAAAGAGGGAGAAGGGGCCATTTGCTTGTTTGTGGCCCAGAAACACCTAGCAACCCTAGTCCACTCTGGCACTGCTCCTGTTGGGTGCTGACACCCAATTCCAAGCCATTTCCCTAAGTATCTCGCAGTCAATGCTCTATCCAAAACCAACTCTTCTGCCCATGGTCAGCACAACTGGGATGACTAAGTGCTGACATGTCTGGGTGGGATCCAACTCAAGTGTCCTGAATGCAGGTGTCTCTATCTGGCTGTCACTCACAGCTCCTTTCACAGTCGGTGGGGATCCAGTTAATGGA
>NW_010552988.1:695-14438 GCF_000687285.1 Phaethon lepturus | reverse complement strand
TTCCGGGTAATGTAGACATGCAAGCCACAAAGGAGGTAGATAGCTACACAGGCGTCTGGGTGACTTGCACAGATGGAGACATCATGAGCAGGAGGAATGCGCCCTGGCTGCCAGCGGGGGCAGGAGGAGGGAGCGGAGGTGCCGCCATGTCCTCACCAGTGGATCTGGGTGGCCTGCACTAGGGTTGGGTGAGTGGAGGAAAGTCCCAGCTCAGTCTCTTAAGGGCTTTAGCGGTACCTCTCACCAACGGGGACAGAAGCATGCAGAGGGAGGAATGAGGAAAGCACTTCACCTCAAGAATGAGTGGCGGCATCCGCTGTTCCATCCTCATAGGGTGCAGCTGTGGGGCAGACAGGGCTGGGTTAGTGGGCTGGCCTCCTCCAGGGCCTGGCCACCCCCCACAGGCCTCCCCAACCACCCCCGGCCAAGCAGCGCCTCAACCCCTCCCTCTCCCCAGCCCCTCACAGCCCCTTGGCCTCAAGCTGCCCACCCTGTCAGCGGGTGCGTCCCCCCCACCAGCGCCTCCTCCCGCCTCGCATGCCCCCGACATGGCGGCAGACGAGGGTTGCCTGCTGTTGGGTGGTCAGCAGCACCAGGCCAGAGCGCCACCTTTCTCCGCGTCACCACCTGCAGGCCGGGAGGACCAGCAGAGATGGGGGTGGAGCCAGCCCTGAAGTGGGTGGGGTGATGCCCCATTGTGGGGGCATGTTTGCCCCAGGCACGGGCCCCAGCCTGGTGGGGGGACCCCTCGGCCCCCCGCCACGGGGCCATGGCACAAGGGGACACTGCCCACCTCCCGCAGGCTCCCAAATCCAGGCTCCCCAGAAACAGGGATGGGGGTTCAGAAGCTGCAGGAAGAGCAGGCAAGGGCTCAGCCTGCGCAGGGATGACCTCCATTTTCCTCCTGCCCGGAGGTGGGAGCGGCGCCGGCTGTGCCTTGACATCGCCTTCTCTCTATTCACTAACAGGGATTTTTTTGGTTTTTTTGGTCTGTCTTTCCTGTTTAACATCACCTGTCCCAGAGGCGGGGGGGGGGGGGGACAGAGGAGCGCGTTTTTTTGTGGGGGGAGGGACAGAGCAGCCCGCTGCGGGGATGAGCAGGGACTCGGTTCCCAGCTCACACAGCCAGTCTCTGTTTTCATGTCTTAATCCTCGCCGAGAGGCAGCACGGGATCTGCTGCGGCGTTTGGAGCTTGCCCAAGGAGAACGGCCTCTTGGTGAATTTGGGCAGCAGCTCAGCGTGCCTGCAAGGTTTGGTGAACTCTGGGCTTCTCACGGAGAGGGAAAAGATAGCTGAGAAATACAGAGTTTTCCAGAGGCGGCTTTGAGGCACGGCACAAAGACCTTCAGAGATTTCCAGCCCGGTCAAACCAGTAAGTTCTTCCAGTTCCCATGGGGCTCCTATCTGCAAAGGCTACCTTAGGGTAGGCAGAAATGTTCATGCTGCATCCTGGGAACAGGCTGGAAAACACTCGTGCAGGCATCGAGGGCTGAGCCTGCAATGCTCGCTCACTCAACTCGTGTGATGTCTTTTTTTGTGCAGACCTCATGCTGCCGAGCCCCAGCACACTCGCCTCCGGAATGGGCACCCACCATGAGATGCTGTGATAGCCAGGAGAGACCGTGCTCAGCGGCATGTCCAGGGCCTCAGGCACAACTCCTCTCCTTTGCTCAACATCTAACAAGCTCCCAGTGCCCCGGGCCATGGCATCTGCAAGAGCAAGGACACAGGAAACTTTCCCCAGGAAGAGCCTCAGCCACACCACCAGGACTTGGACGGACCGTGCTTCCTGGCAGAAGTGTGGCAGCACACAAGCTAGATCAAGGCCCTCCGAGATGAAGGTCTCGGCATCACACCACTGCCAGGGTCCTACAAACAGAGGACTTGGAGGACTCCCACCTCCTGAGGCACAGGAGCAGATACCCCAGCCACCCCTGGCAGCAGGGTCCCCAGGGACCTTCTCTGCAGTTTGCCTTCAGCTAGCCCATTCCTCTGCTTAGCAGTCTCCAAGGTGGAAAGACTTTGTCAGGACTTAAATCTCCTTTATCATTCCCCGTATGCACTACAGCGTGCTTGGCAAAGGTCCTGCACACCTCTTCTCCTGCCTTGTTTCACCCCAGCTTTACAGAGAAGGCTGATGGCTCTTCTCAGATCTCTCACCCAGATCTGGATCCTTTCTCCAAGGTCAGTGCTCAAAATGGGCCACAGTCCTCCAGCACCAAGTAAAGAAGAGTTATCTCCAAATCCAAAGACAGTATTTATCTGTATTCTGTGGGTTCAGCATCAGCCTGTGCCATGTTCTCACTCCACATCCTTCTCCTGCAGCTGCTGCTGCTTGCTGGCTGCCACTGTGCCCATTTTCTCTTCCACAACCACTATGTTTCAACCTCACCTCTACCTTTTCTCCAGTTCAACAAAATTAAAAAAGCCTTTTCTTGCCTTCCCAGTTTGGGGTCATGCACACGTTGTCAGGTTGGTCAGTCAGACCAACAAGGGCTAGAAACCAGCCCAGGCTTCCCTCTCTTTCACAGAAAATCAGCAAAACCAACTCAATTGACTCAGTTTTCCCATTTTTGAGGTGTTCATATTCTGGGAGTTGCATCTAAATGGAGGATGTTCCTTCCAAGGCCATGACAGACCACAGAGGCACACAGCCTTGAGAGGACAGGTGCCAAACAGGCTGGGGAGCTGCCATCCCTGGAGGGCCACTGGTCTCCATGTGGTCTTCATGCCTGGAAGCATGAGGAGATGCTTAAACATAAAATCTGCAGGTCAGAGCTACAGGGGTTTGGGGATTGAAAGCTGTGTCCCATCAGCCCCATCAGCTGGAAGAAACAGCTTCAGCAGCACCTGCATACTTCAGCCAAGCTCCTTCGCAGGTAATGGTGGTGGTCCAGCTGCTGGATCCCTCATTTTGGGGTCAACCACACCAGGAGACCATCTGTATTCAAGACCTGCCATGTTAAGCAGCACAAATACAAACGAAGCAATTGAGGGCAAAGCAGGCTCCACCAGGGAAGCCCCATAGACACTGGGTCTCTGCAGAGTCCTTGGCCAGCCCCAAGCAGGTCCTGGCAGCAGGCTACAGCCCTGCCTGGGGCGGCTCCAGAGAGGGCAGCTGAGGACACTGCGGTGGGCTCACATGAGGCAGCAATGACCTGGAAAGATCAGCCCATCCCTTCCTGCCTGTCTGCCAGCCACAGGCAGGGAATTAACCATTTTCTTGCCTTTTTGAGAAAGACTGAACTTACCACATAGCCACGGAGCTCAATTCATCTCAATACTGCAAGAGAGATACCCGCCATGACTTGATGGAGAAAGCCTCCAGGGCCTTCTAGCTGAAAAGCCACTAGGTCTTTGGTGGGTTCAGTGGCCCAGTTTTCCCTATAGTCACTAGCAATGACACCGCTGCAATCACCAAAGACGCGGAGGAGATATAAGGTCTGGAGGCAGGCATGCCCCAGACTCCAACCGCATTGACAAGGGCAGTCATCTTAGGAGCCATGGGTCACTAGCTCAGGCAAAAAGTGAGCAAAGGGGAAATACAGGCAAAGCAGACACGAGCAAAACTTCTGTGAGTTTAGAGGTGTCCGAGTGGGCATCTTTGGTTTGGCCAGGAAGGGAAAGCCAATAAGAATAGCCTTTCATACAGTAACAGCACTGAACTCCTGTGGTATTTTCCCCTCAAAGTCATAGTATCTATTTATGACCACAGAGGAGGGTCTTTTCAACCTGCCAGAGAAAAGAAAGCCAAAAAAACCCAAGCAGGAAAAGGAAAGGGATTAGAACAAGCACTTTGTCCACTCCAGACAAGGTCATTGGACACCAGTTTGTGTCACTGGACCAAGCACGCTTTACACTCAGCACTGGCACATCCGAACCTGGGACCTGGCAACCGAAATTCCCTGGAGGGCAAGATAACCTCAGCAGCCTCTGAGAGCTGTATGTTGAGAAGCACCCAGCACCGTGAAATCATCAAAAACCCAGCCTTGCAAGCCAGTTGCTCGATGAAGAAAGCAGACAACGAAGCCCTGCTTCCCCCAGCTCTCCTGAGTGGATTCTCCTGTGGCTAATAGGCACTGACACGAGTCTCCCTCCTCCACCCTCTGCCAATTTCCATAAATTCTGCAGGAACCTCCTGCCTTGGAGACCTCCATCCCTCTTTCAGATATCTTCAAAGCCAGGGTAAGGTGTTATCAGGACATCGATCAATATACACGGAGTCCAAGACAAACATTTCTTGAGAGGACACAGAAGAAAACGGCGCTTGAGCCAACCATGTCATTTTGCCAGCGATTAACCACGAGCATCGTTAGAAGAGCGCAAGGCACTGCAGGCTGTCGAGGCAGGAGGCGGGACGTGTCTTTCCCATGATTAAATGCTTTCTAATCTGAAGTTGATAAATAACAAACCGCCATAGAAACATCAGATGTTGTCACCACACGGGCAGCAGCAGAGAACAAGGAGAGAAATCAATGTTTGCTAAACAGGCAATGAGCTTGTAAAGTTGGCAGAGGGAATGGTTGGCGGGGAAAGGACTCGGGGAGGCGGGGGCGGGGGGGTCTCCAGTACTTAGCAGCTTCAAGCCCTGCGCTAGCCCCTGCCTGGCTGCAGTCCACCCATCCTGCGAGGCATCAAGCCTGCTTCCCCCCTTCCCAGCTGTGCTGGTCACAGACACGAAGAGCTTTCGGGAGAGGGGCGCAAGCAAAGTGCTAGCTTCATCCGTGCAGGTCAGCCAGCAGCACAAGCGCATGAGGTGGGGGTTCAAGGGGTGGGGGAACAGCAGGGCACATGCTTCAGGTGCAAGGGGACCCTCCCCGAGCACGGGCAGGCATGGGATCAACGGTTGTGCCTGTTGTCCGGACCCTGGGATTACGCAGTACAGCCTCTTTCTCATACATGCACCTGCATGAAACTCCAGCCTCCAAGGGAATCAGCAAACAATGGGGAGGATAATCATCAATCAAAAACCATGGCAAGTACCTGGCAGTACCCCTTTAAAGGCACACGTTATAAATAGACCGTATTTATATACAGATTTGGTTCAATATCAGCATTTATTGTCTCCTAGTTAAATATTGACCTGAGTAAATATTTGTTTCTCTGATCATTTGGTTTTGATATTGACCTCGATCGACGTTATTTTCTGTTTGTTCCTCAAGTCTTCTGGAACTCTCTGCAAAACGGGATTAGCAAAGAAACCCCCAGGACTCTTCCTTTCAAGTACACACAGGGCCAAATGCTTAGCTGCTGTAAATAAGAAAGCCCCATCGTGGGCAGCAGAGCCAAACCCGATGCTTATGTAGGTGGGTGCTGCGCTGCATGAGGCCCAGATGGACTCCTCTGCTTGCTCTATCTCAAAGAGGTTAGGAACGACTCCAGGAAACTAGTGCTGCCCTGGAAGCATTCAGCTGCGTCTGCATTGCATGCAACGGGGCAAGATTCATCTTCACTAGCTTTGGCCACCTCCAAAGTGGGCATCTAAGCTGAAGGCTCTGTGCAAGCTCACTCTGGAGTCCACGGAGAAGACTGCCAGAGGTGATCTATCCCACCAGCTTTCCATCCTGAGGCTGTCACACCTTTCCACCTACAAGAGCAGCTCCTGGAGCAGGACAAAGATACACCCTTTGTCCAGGTTTCTGCCAGGAGCTCATGGATGGTCCAGGAGCTGAGCTACACTGCTCTGGAGGATTATTCTGGTACTCTTTTCTGCCCTTGTGTTTGAACTACCCAGGGCAATTATCACCTCTCAGAAACAAGGAATTTCCTTGAGTCCAAGAGCCACCAGCAAGGCAGATGTGGGCAGCTGTGAGGCTGCCTGGCCTCTGGCTGAGCCAGTAGGCAGCAACATTTCCAGCAGACTTGCTGACTCTGTTTGCTATTCCTTTCCTCCGACAACTGATAAAGACTCACTCAAAGGCAACCTACCTTGGTTATTTATCACAGAAATCATGCCACTACAGTCAGCAATCCCAAAGGCCAAAGAAACCAGGAGAAACACCCTCATCCAACTCCAAGGTCAAGTGCCTGGAAGAGAAGCAGTTTGGAGCAGCCAGGCTCCAGCAGGCTTTAAGAAAGCAAGCAGAAACCTTTCAAAAAATAAAGCCATAAATAGACAAAAAAAACCTAGCAGGGTAGATCTTAGAGACACTGAGCTTGGAGAAATCTCTGGCCCAGCTGCAGCATCTCTAGGCCTTACTGAACACAGTGGCCATTCAGCCATTAGGCCGGTCTAGAGGAGGGTGGGGAGGTCCTAGGCTGACATTAGAGTAGCTCCGCACTGGTTTCCCCTTCTGCAGAACTACCACACACAACCTCGTGGTAGTGGTATAGGAGGCCTGAGGCAGGCAGGGAAATGGG
Organism: Phaethon lepturus; assembly: GCF_000687285.1. Taxonomy (NCBI): domain Eukaryota; kingdom Metazoa; phylum Chordata; class Aves; order Phaethontiformes; family Phaethontidae; genus Phaethon; species Phaethon lepturus. Next base: position 8,077 of record NW_010552988.1, on the reverse strand, counting down.
GGAAGCCCTCTGCCCTCACCCATTGCTCCCCGCTCTGCCCCTGCAGGAGGGCAGCTCTCTTAAAGCATGGGAGGGGAGGACATGAGGACTTAAAGGAGTTGCGCCTTTGTACACAGCTTTCTGTTTCTGAGCCACCCTTGATCAGCAAAGGCTGCGGTCAAGCCCATCAAAGCCAACTGAAGACTCTCCATCAAGCTAAGTGGGCACCCACCGTTGGAGTCAGGAGTTCTGAGCTGGGTAGACTTTTGGTGTGAGCTGGTGCAGCCATTTGGATTGTCTTTCTGGAAAGACGAAACAATCTAATGTTGTTTCCACTCCTGGAAGTTCAGGAGGCTTGGAGCTACTTGGGCCCCAGCCAAAACATGCAGGAACTCAAGCATTCCCCTGGTTTATGCGTGCATACAATCAAAAGTTGAATTTGGATAGCCATGCAGCCCCTGCTGGTACCATCAACTAGAAGCAGGCCCATCTGCAGCTCCATTTCTCCTTCTCAGTTGCAGCCTCTGCTCCAGCATACCCTCTCCCCCGAATCTGAGAAGATGGAGACTCTCAGATGTCACCATTCCCCAGGGTGACCTGGACAAATTTATCCACCTGTTTCTAGCTATTGCATGGCCACAGGACACAGGACTTGACCTTGAGGCTTCCAGCTTCCCTCTGGTTACGCATCCATGCCACAGGTCCCGAACCAAGTATGACATGGGAGAGGCTGTTGGAGCTCATAGGGAGCTTCCCCAGCTGGGTTATGGGTGGGATTCATTCCACCTCACTCAAACCATCTAAAAGCTCACACTCGTCACCTCCAACCAGAAGAAACGCAGCACATTCCCTTGGCAGGGTCTGACAAAGGCAGAGTGAGTCATTTGCTGCTTGCTGGGGCTTGTGGAGTCCTCCTGGCATTCAGCAAGCAATAAAACAGGCCAAAAAGCCTGTTCTTCCCAGTACAACGCACAAGGCAGACCCAATACCCCACACACGTCTAAGAAAAGCAAGGTCAGGTTTCATGTGCGGACAGCAAATCCCACCGTCCTTGTGGCCCTCAACTTCCTCGCCAAACCAGTTAGCAAAACAAAACAAAACAAACCCTAAGGCAGGTGAAAACATTGCATTTGAGCAACTAGGTCTTTGGGCCAACTTCTTTCTTCCAAGCTTGTGCAGCACCTAGCACCAGTACAAGGCCAAGAAGATACTGCCAGAAGCAGGGACCGAGGGGGACGCTGGAGCAGGTCAGCCTGCTGCAGCCCCTTCTGTCATCCATGCTACCCTATATATTTCCTAGCGTCTGTGCTGCTAGGAAGGTTCTTCTGTTAGCCTGAGAGCAGAAAGCCTCGAAGAGTTTTTCCGCGTTTTCCCTATAGAGAAATGAATTGCCCAGTGCTGTTAATTAAGGGCGACTGATAATGGCGCAGGCCGATAACAGGCAAATGACAGTCCCCGTGGAGAAGGCACCGAGCCCTGGAGAAGGTCCAGCCAGAGCATTTTAGAGCCTGGGGTTTGCCAACCCCAGGGAAACTCGAGGACTGTGACACTCGTGTCCCAGAGGTGATGTCAGTCAGCCAAGCTAATGATTTTGAGTTCTCCCAAAAGCACGGCGCAGAACCGCAAAAACACCAAATACTGAAAGTTGCTCAGAATGAAACGTTGCGTTCTAAAGCAAGGGTATTTTGAACGATAGGTTGGGAAGGGGAAATACCCCAATTTTTCCATTCAATTTAACAAACTTGGGTCTTTTCCACATTTTAGAGAACGCCATCAAACCTTTTATTCTTAAGAAGGATTTTCCAGTTGAATATATTCAGCCACCCCTGGGATCAGCTCCCTAAACCATCCTTGAGGAGCAGCAAAATGGAAAATGATAATGTTGTACAGGCAGCACGGAAATGATGGGCTGAACTGGCTGGTGAGTAGGTACCCACATATCTCTGCCCTCTCCAGCCTGGGTTCAGATTCATGAAACAAATTGCCTTAGATGCGATAGACGTGGTAGTGGATGGATAATTTTATTTTCTCCTGCAAGTGCTAAGTACCTGCATTCTCGGACCAACTATACTGGGACCAATTTCTTGCCATTCTCTTCTGCTTGTACTGGAAATACTACAAAGAGCAAGGTCATTAAATGCATTTTAATACTTGCAAATCCTGTCCTTGGTGGAAACTTGAAGATCCCCATCACATTAAAAAAAAATTAAAAAATAATAATTTTCAAAGAATTCTCCAAGCATTTCTGAACTTAATGAAAGATTCTTTGTTTGAGTTTCAATCTGAGCTTGGAAGGGGCTGAACCTCTTTGATGTGGTAAACAGCCCATGGGGTTTTTTTGAGAGTTTTCATGCTAGCTCAAGTTCTGAGAACATCTGAATTGTAAACATTAGTTATCCAATCCCCAAACACCAACTGTACCCTGTGACTCATGTAATTCACCAATGGAGCACAAGAAAAGCAAATATTCTAATCAAGGGGCTCAGCTAACAAGACGGTTGTAAGTGTGATTATTTGCAGTGGATGGCTTAGATAAAAGAACTCACTGGACCAGGGAACGAGAACAAAATAGCGTAGGTAGCTGACCAAACAGGTTTGAGAGGGGAAAATTCACAGTTGATGATGCACCGGCCAGAAATGCACTACCCTAGACCTTCGTGAGTAATTTCAGATTACTGTGTTTGCTTCCCACAGATCGTTCAGGAAGAGCGATAAAGGGAAATCCGTTGCATTTATTATGGAGTTGGAGTCCCCTGCTCATTTCCTCCCTTAAATACCTGCCTTTTCAGTGTTCAAAAAAAACCAAAACAAAACAAAAACAAAAAAACCCCACGGTTTTCTAGCTAATTTGCAACCTCTCCCATGTCGGCAAGTGGAAAACAGGTTCCAGGGCGGGCTGCGCAGGAGGACAAGGAACAGCACACCTGTAATCTTCTTCTTTCTCGGCGCTGTCCCTTCCTCTCGCTCCCCACCTTGCCGAGCCAAACTTCCCCCAAGCAGAACAATCATCCTTTGTACCACCCGGACAAAGCCATTGTGCTCCAGAGAGCTCAAAGTTCGTCCAAGCCGTTTCATCCTACACCTTGTCTGCTTCCAGCAGCGCTTGCGTGCACACCCGCACACACACGGGAAAGTCTGTGGGTTTGGGGGATTAAGAAAAATAAAATAACAAATGCGGTGGCTGAGATCCCCCAAATTTCCCAGTCTTTGGCTCACCAGTAACATCGTTTTTGTCCAAAGCCTGCTGAGCAGTAGCAAGCTCCCCGCTGACTTTGGACCTGCTCCCACAACAGGATCTGATCTGCAATGAGACCACCACCACCACCCCGACACAGGGCTGCGGCGGGTGGGTGTCCTGCCTGGGGACTGTCCCCAGGGGTCTTCCTGCAAGAGTAGAGGGACAAATTCATCCTTTCTGGGGACTCTAGCTTCATTTCCCCTGGCCCTGCAGACACCTGCCAAACAGAAAGTCCATCAGACTCGCAAATCTGTGGGCTGGTCCTGAAAGCATCAGGCTCCAGCTGATCCCAAAGCAAAATATCCTGGAAGGATCCTTCCCTCCCGAGATCCCTCCAGCCAGAGGCCACGCAGGGCTCAGCTGCACCAACTGCCAACCCACCATCTTGACTTGTGCTGAGAGGGATTGAGTGAGCCCGTTCCTCCTTGCCCAGCCTCTCTCTATCACCAGCCTGTTTCCGCGCACCCCTCGAGCCTGCCCAGGCAGCCGCTGCCCTTTGAAAATGAATTTTGCACAGCATTTTGCACGCTTCTCTGGAACGCGTGGACATTTTTGAACCCTTCTGCAAAGCCAGGAGGATCCCAGAGGGCAGAACATCCCGGCCACCCAAGAGGGAGTGGAGAACCATGACTTCACGGTGCCCGCAAAAGCATATTACATGGACCGAGCAGCCCAGAAAGAGAAGGCGGAGTAGAGGATGGGTGAGGAGCGAAGGCAGCACGCGGCTCCTGCCAGTGTTGTGAATCGCGGCTCGTCTGACGCGTGGCGGCGCAAAGCCTGCGCAGTCCCCGTGCACCGTCACGATCTGGCAGAGGCAGGCAGGGGAACACCTTCGCCTTGCAACACCGTGAGCTCAAAGCCTGTCCTCAAACATGGGCACAGCCTTGAAAACGGGAGCTACCCCGTTGAGCTGATGTCTGTGGTGTCCCCATACCTGGGGCCACATTCAGCGGCGTGACCTTCTTCTCCTGAGTGTGCTGGGCACGAGGAGGACCCCGGGAGAGAACACAATATTTTAAGTCCCCTCTGAGCACCCAAGGAGTGACATAAAACTGCAGAAAGATGCCCGGGCTCAGCCACAACAAGCTGTCAACATCTAATTACAGACCCAGAGCAAAACTCCAAAGCTGCCATCTCCCCTTTCGCTGTGGAAAAACCAAATTCATTTGTTGCATGCAACTCCTGACAGCCCAAGGAAATGAATCGCGCCTTGACAGCTGTGCTGTGGGCTACATCTCTACTAATAAATAAAGCAGAGCAGGACTCCTTCCTGGCCCCCACACAAACCACGCCTATACGAGTAGGATCCATCACCCTGGTTCCAACTGGGCTGCGCAAGATGGTGGACCACCGTGGAGCCAGAAAGCCCATCCCCGGTCCAAGAGAGACCCACCATCTGGTCACCGCCCCAGCACAGCCCCAGTCGTGACAAGGATGTGGCCAAAGGGGCTCAGACCCACGAGATGCAGGACATCGCACACAGGGCCCCGCAGGGACAGAGAAAGATTGAAACAGCTCCTGTATTGTCCACAAAGCTGGAGCACACCTAGAAATGCTTGGCCCAGCTTCTTCTGTGATACCAGCAGCAAAAGCCCTGCCAGAATAAAGTCAGAGGAAACACCGCGGAACCGACGTCCACTCCATTTGAAAGGGTCTGGGAAATGCCGCTCGAGGTACTGAGAATTCGAAGCCGCAGGAAAAGCTCTTGGGGGACGGCACCATCCTGATACCCCCTAATCTGGTCGAGCACCTCCCAGATGCTAGAGCTGGTTTCTTCCTACGTGAGGCCCTCACCCAGCCCTTGGGCAGGGCAGAAGGGAGGTGCACCAAGCACAGGGGTGAGAAACTGCCTGTAGGGTATAGGAACTGGGCTTAGAGGACACAAGGGGAGACATTTCTCAGCTTACAGCAGCATAGCCCACCAAGGAAAGCGAGGCAATGAAGGATTGAGCTGGCTTGGGACTATCCCCAGCCACACTCAGGTCTTCCTCATCACCCATGACAGCCTCCGAGTGCTCACCAGCCTCAACACAACTGCCCTTGGGGCTCCTGATACAGGTAGGCAAGGGGTTAAACCAGGGGACAGGCTGTGGGTTTTTTCCATCTCATCCCAGCAGCTTCTTCGCCAGGTCCTGTCCTCACTCAACGCTGCTGCAAACCCAAGGGACCTTCTGACATCAGGCAGCAGCTCTGAATTCATGGCCGGTACAACCCATTCTCCCAATTCCTTAACTGTAGCAAACCCAACCATGGAGACAAGTGCGGGACACCCCTTCCGCCTCACTGGCGGCTCGTGCTCCTCACAACTGCAGGAAAGCCTGTTAGGAGCCAACTCCTGTCCTGCACATGTTGGACAGAGAGCAGGGGAAGTGCCATCTCCTTCCCCACCACGCTGGCAACCTTCCTTCCAGAAACACCTCCAGGATCATGGAAATGTGGGCTTGCACCGTTGAGAAGCCCACTTACACCCAAGGGAGACCACGGCATAAAGCCACAGGTGGCTCCAGGAGGGATGGGGTGGCTTAGAGGACTTGGAAGCGGGGTGGCTCATCTACCATGAGGTCAAGCCCAGCCCAGAGGGACATGGTCACCCATCTGACAAGCAGCAGATGGTCCCAGGAGGGTTCCCCAGCCCCAGGTAACAACAAGGTGCCCAGGAGCTGCTTTGGCTCATCAGACCTGGAAAGCAAAGGGCAGCAAGGTGGGAGCAGCAGATGAGCCCCGGTGCCCCCCCAGCCCCCTTGCTCATCAGGGGGTACCTGACAGCCATGCAAAGGGACCCTCTCGTCCTCTTCTGAAATGCTTCCCTGGACATGCCTTGCTTTGGGTTTCATTTATTATTATTTTTTACCTTCCTTCCAGCATCGGCCTCTTGAGATTTAAAGAGGAAAATTCTGTTTCTTTCTGATTCAAATCAGAAAGGAAAAGTGCTTTTCTCTCACAAGCCCTTTTCTCTCCTCTTTTCTCTCTTTGTTTGTTTCTTAATTTGGAGCAAGGCAGCTGGAAAGGCAGAGAAAAGGGAAAAACTGATCCTAAACTCCACAAAGGATCTATTTCCACCTGACTCTGATTGAATAAAATTTTCGACAGCAAACAGCTCCCACCTTCCACTCTTGTTTGAAAATCGATTTGTGGCAGCGGGAGGGAGACGACTTCACAGCCAGCGAGATAAAGAGATCAGCTGCGAGTTTGCTCCTTTCTTTGCCAGAGATCAGCGAGACAGAAGTCGGGAGAGCTGGAGCAGCGAGAAATGCCCTGTGGGCGATAGCCAGTGCCGGAGCTCTGACAGGTCACAGCCTTTTCCATGAGGCTTGTCAAACTGCTCTGATAAACACCCTCCCGGGGCAAAGGGTTTCCCAGACGTGCAGCCGTCCAGCTTTTCCACCCTCCAGCTACAACAGCTTCCTCAGCATCTCTTCGACAACGACCACAGTTAAGGGAGAGGGGGCCAACCCAGGAGAACTCCTCCCCGGGAGATGTGGGGTCCAGCCCTGGGCTGTCGGGGGTTTTGCCACCCGCAACACTTCAACCCCGGGTGGTTTTGTAAAGAAACCCCGATGTGGCCATTGGGGGCTGCGTGGGTGCTGCACGGAGCACGGGTGAGCTGGTACCCAGCTCCAGCCCTGCAGCTTTCCAGCCTCCATCCCAGGGATCCCATTTGATCCCATTGTCCATAAGGGGGGGGGGCGGTCTTATGGCAAGGGGATGGTCTTATGGCAAAGGGATGCCATCTCTCATCAGCCCAAGGCCCACCCCAGCTGCCTCCACCCCAGAGCAAACTGGTGGTGGGTGGCATTGCCCCAGGGACCAAACTGGGGGGAAGAAACCCCTCTTCCCTTTGAAGGGCAGCGAGGACGGTGTGGTGGGATGAAGATGTTTCCAACCATGGGTGGGTTCTGCGTCCCCACGTCCCCCACGAGGAGGGCAAGAGGTGGCACGGGGCTGGCCAAAGCCACGAGGCACTGTTGCGCGGCCACGGCCGAGGCGTGGGGCGAGCACCGGCCCCGCTGCCTAATCCCACCCAGCAAAAGCGGAGAGAAAGCAAACCTCGCCCTCCCCCCAGACCAAACAGGGAGCTGCTGCTCTTTCCCACCGGGAACGGGCCCCGGAGATAACCCACACCTTTCTGAAGGGCGACCCCCCGACCCTCCGACTTCCGATAACC
>NW_010552988.1:0-233 GCF_000687285.1 Phaethon lepturus | reverse complement strand
GGCCCTGGGGACACGGGGCGTGGGGTTAATCATTAGCTGCTGGCGGTGCCGGGCACCCCGCACCCCAGCTCGCCCCATTTCTCTGGGAGGAAAAGGGGCCAAAGCCACGGCAGCGGGGTGAGGGCAGGCCTGGCTCACCCCCAGAGCGCCTGAAGGCTCTTCGTGGCGGGACGAGGGGTTCATCACCCAAAACACCGGCAAGGAGCCTTGCCCCCCGGGAGGGGCAGCGGGGC
>NW_010552987.1:0-257 GCF_000687285.1 Phaethon lepturus | reverse complement strand
TTCCGTCCAAGCTCTGGCGGCCGGCGGACTTGCAGACAGCTTTCAGTAGCCTGGGGGGTCTGAAGTAGAAGTCGGGCGAGCTCCCCTTCTCCACGGCTTGCCACTCGTACCTGCCTTCCAGCGGCTTGTGATTCTGGAAATCGAAATTCCACTTCCTCTGGCATGCCTCCTCCATCTCCTGGCGGTGCTTCTTCAAGTCCCTGTTTAACTCTTCGTGATTGACCGGCCCGAAGAGGTTCCTGCAAGCTGACGGCTTC
>NW_010552986.1:694-1828 GCF_000687285.1 Phaethon lepturus | reverse complement strand
GGGGTAATGGTTTTAAACTAAAGGAGGGTAGCAGTATTTAGAGTAGATACAAGGAAGACATTTTTCACTATGAGGGTGGTGAAACATTGGAACAGGTTGCCCAGAGAGGTGGTAGATGCCCCATCCCTGGAAGCATTCACAGTCATGTTGGATGGGGCTTTGATGTAGTTGAAGATGTCCCTGCTCATTGCAGGGGGGTTGAACTAGGTGGCCTTAAAAGGTCCCTTCCAACCCAAAGATTCTACAAAGATTCTATGTTTCTATGATTCTGTGACAGAAAAGAGAGCAAGAGTTCAACTGAGTTTCCCCCAAACACATCTGAAAAGTAGGTAGATGACCTGGTTGACCATCTATGAGACCTGACCTGCTGACTTGAAGGCTCAGCCAAGTGCTAGATAAGCAGGATAGTGCACAGAGCTGATGCCCTTCAGTGGCGTAAAACTTAAATGCTTCTGCCTAATGCTTCATCCCATCATAGCAGAAAAAATACTAAGAAAAAATCAACTAACTTACGGCATACTTATCTTTATCTTTATACAGCCCAGTGCAACACCAGAGGCATTTCTTTCTTTATCCAGATGGTTACTTTAAGTTCTGACAAAAACACATTTTTGTAACATGCCCCTTTCTAACCTGATAAGCTTTTGAGCTCTAGAAATCCTTCTGGTTAATAAGGGTCATCAGCAGGGACTAAGGAGGGACAAAGAGGGATTTTAATGTGAAATCAGAGACACCAGTGAGAAGCAAGACACTTGAGAAGTCTGCCAATGTTCATGCCATAGAAAATAACGGACCTACATTTAAAAATTATAGCCCTATTAAAGCATGAAGATATTGCACTAAAGGTGTTAAAATAACCAATTAAACATGCAATTTTACTCCTGCAAAAATACAGAGCATTTCTGTGGAAAAAAAATACCACTGACGAGAATTCACCATGACTCCTAGAAATCAAAATAAATAAACAGATTTAATTGGAAAAGGAATACTTCAGACCACAGTGCACAGTTTTGTGGGCAAAGCGAATCTGTTAGCCAGTCTTTTAATAAGCCCACATTGTACTGGGTTCAATTTAGCTTTTCTGTGAACATGGACATAACCTGTTAATAATTTAACACACCTCTAGTAAAGCAG
>NW_010552986.1:390-679 GCF_000687285.1 Phaethon lepturus | reverse complement strand
GAATGCTGTAAATAAAATGTAAACCAATAAAACAAAAGCAGTGCTTTGTTTTTGCAACTAGATGGCAAATTAATGGAAAAGATTGCAATCACAACGCAAAGTCTGAAAATGCTAAACACACAGAAATCATGAGATCCAGAACTTAAGATTCCAAGACAGATACCAGCTTTATCACATTGCATAATACATATGGCATGTTTTTCTTCTGGAATGGTTTTTACGTTAAGTGTGTGCTCTCAGTCCTGCTCAGCAACAGTGTTGTGGGAATTTCACTTTATGGAAGTCTTCA
>NW_010552986.1:0-345 GCF_000687285.1 Phaethon lepturus | reverse complement strand
TTTATTTTTTTCTATAGACAGAAGCAATGCACAGGTGACACACGTTCTGAACACACGATCAAGGAACACGAACGCGTGATCAAACCACAACTTCCATACAAGCAATTGTAGGTATTGCACGTTAGTGGGAAGAACTGGACGTGTTTGTTTAACGGAAGGACTAGCAAGAGCTCATAATTCCATCAGGGGTGGAAAAGCGCTTTGCATTAGTTAATCTCCTTCAGCGCGTTACAGGTTTTACTTGCTGATATTATTCCGAGCTTTGCCCTGAGTGAAGGTGATGGAGGCCACAGAGCGTCGCCCCTGCAGGCGTCAACAGCAGCTGGCGGGGTCACCCACCGCTCT
>NW_010552985.1:0-7171 GCF_000687285.1 Phaethon lepturus | reverse complement strand
GCTCTATCCTGGCTGAAACCAGGACAAGTACCAACAAAGAACTAAGTAGACTGGATTTCTGGAAAAGGTTAGGATCAGAAGTCCCGTGTGGTTGTTGTACCAGATTTGAAAGGTTTCCATCCCTAGTTTCCTGTACAGCTCATCTTTGTTCTTTTCTTTGTCAGGTGGCTGCTGGACATTCTCTGCACAGGCAGGTGACCTGTGCCTGTCCCCCTTTTCTGTTTTTGCTATTTTCATGCATAGGGAACCATTTAGACTTCCTGTTACACTAAGCTCGATGTTCTACAAATTACAATTTCATTAGGCTTCTCTGTCCTTTTATTGTCCTCTTGAAAATGATTTATCTGTGATAACATGTGATGTGATTTAGCACAAGGAACATTGCATCTTTATTATATAAAATATTTAATCTCTTTAGCTGTACTAAGTGCTTTGCACAGGAAAAACTCTTCCTGTTTTCTATTTATCTTTCAGCTCTAGAAATGATATACTTTCAATTTCAATGCTTTTTTAATGAGCAAAATGGTCTGCATGCCTTTGTTCTGGTGTTATGATGATGGCATACAATGTGAGTAATTTTTGATTATAAACCACATTGCTTTTCAATAAATTGCAAATGTGGTTTATAAAGAAATAAACCACAGCCTAATTACCTACAAATGTGGTGCAGCTTTGTTTCTTATGGTTTTTGTTATTACTGCAGTATTGATAAACCATTAAGAAACAAAAAGGAGCAGTTTTTTTTAATAGTTAACACAAGTTTTACATGTATTTATGTGAAAAGAAGTAGGAGTTATGAATGATCAAACAAAATAAATCTCAGTAGCAAAAGCCCCCAAAAGCCAAATGTATACTTTTTGTCCACACTCAAAGAATTTGATTTATGAACGTTTTAACATTGTTATTCAGAAATCACAAAATATCTCCAGGTGCTAATATTTTTATTAAATATAGTTGCAGCACAGCAAACCTAGCAATTAGAACTTAATCTGTATTTCATTTGTATTGTTTGAAATAAGATCTTGTAAAATTAGGTCACATTTCACCATTTGTATTTACATATCTCCCCTCAAATATAAAATTGAATTATACAATCAGGCTACGTGAAACATGTTGTTTTAGTACCAAAGCATTTCTCTAATCTCTTTGCTGTTTAGTATTATTAGTTTTGTAAATATTTACAAATTTGTTTCTAGAAGCAAGAATTTTAAATTAGGTAGGAAAGACAAACACGACAAAAGTAACAAATCAGGAAAGTATTTTTTCTTGGCTATAGACTGATTAGCTTCAGAGGCTGATGAGTGTTGCAACGTAGCAGCAACATAGCATAGCAACATAGCTAACACTGTACATACCAGACTTTTGCATTTTTGTCAGGTCATCTTTACATTTAACCACATTCTACAGCAGCTTTTTGTAGCTACACTAGAACAGCAGAGCTCAGATGTCACCCCAAACTTCTTTATTTAAATTCTGATACACTGACCTTTTAAAGGACAGTTTGTCCTTCTGTTTCGTGAGAAGCCTTATGTGGTGATCTTTGAATTGTTATCTAGAAAATAGTTTTATTTATTCATATGTTTACGTTTGATTTGCATTGTGAGTTTTAACAAGACTGGTTTTCGTGCAGAAGTTACTTATTATGTTGAAAATCTAGCCAGAAATGTCTACAGAGATTCTTCTGAAGGAGAACAGGAGAAACTTCCATCATGATAACACGCCATCTAGTACATAAGCTCTAGAGAGTGGGACTGGCTAAGAGGATAAAACAGAGCAGGCTTTATTTGATCTAAACGAGACAGAAACTGTATGTGAAATAAACAGCAGAAGCACTTGGAGAACTGCAGAAATGACTTCTCGGCCCTGGGAGAGCATGGAGACCTTTTGCTGAAATGGGGACGTGGCTGGACAGAGCTGGGTGAATGTTGCTTATAAATATTTATTTGACTCAAAAGTGCAAACTTCATGCTGACTCATTCCCTTTTCTCTCTTTCTTGCAAGCATTTTATGAGTGAAACTATTTGCAGAAGTATCCTTGGAGAAGGAATCCATCATTGTGTGGTAGATTTACTCATGCAGTCATATAGGAAGTATAAGCAAACCCATTTCTTCAGTTGTTTGAGGATTGTGCAATTAAAGGAAGGATGATGGTAAAATCAGATAAATCACACAACCAAGTGCACTGAATTCTGCAGAGTGTAAGTTCAAGACACTGAGCATGGCCATTACTTAATAAGCAAAGGACATGGCATCAACAATACGCATACGTTTTAAAATGGAATAATTGACAGTAATTAATAATGGAAAAAGGGCTAAAGTCTTTAAATCTTTTTTTTTTTTTTTTTATCCTACAGGAGAAACACCTCCTCCTGGATTGCACTGCAGCCTTTTATTTTCTGTGCCTCCCTGCATACTAAACTATGTCTTTTTAATGCCAGCTTCACAGTGGCCATCTCAGCCTTTGTCTACTGTGCAGTAGTAGACAAAGTCTACTGTCTCTACTCTGCTAGCAGCTCCTGTCTCTTGGGAGGCATATCTGATGAAAAGTCTTTCTCTTCCACAAGTGAGCTGAGTTGCTGTAACACTAGTCTTAAATTTTAGCTAAAATTTACAGCAGCACTTGGTCTATTTTTAGACTCCTTGACTAGACTCTTCGACCTAGTTTTCTGAAGGTCCCTCTCTGCAGCTCTGCCCCACCGTGAGGGCAGAACAGGTTATGTGGGGCTGAACCTTCAAGCCTGGCAGCACAACTTTCTCAGCCAAATGGCTCTGTTCTGCTTGTATATGTTTTTCTTCTTGACAGTCTGATGGAGGCAGTGTCTGGGGTGCAATGTTAGGCTGTTTGTTTAGTTTAAGGCTGGTTATTTTCTTGATTTGTTTTACTTAGTCATTTTGTCTGACAAAATTACAAGATGGTAGCGACTCTTTCTTCAGACAGCAACAGCTGCCTGTTGTCACCTTTTAAGTTGGTTAATTTTGTGAAAAGGATCCCAGCTGCTCTGGTGCTGGGTGCTATGAAAATTAAATTTCTTTTAAACTGCTAGATGCACAATCACAAACACAGAGCTATCCAACTTGTTATCAGCTCCCTTGTAGTGCAAAACTAAATCTCCTTCCATCTCCCCATCACCAACCTCTTCATTCTCCTCCTTCCCCTCAAAATGAAGAGGAAAACTTAACCATCTTTAGACTTTTTGTCAGGGAATGTCTGGGTGAACTGCTATGTAAACTAACAGATCCAGGAGATCACTGCATTCAATCAATTAGACCAAACAAGCTGTGGGCTCTTGAAACTCAGATATATACACTTTGGGTCCATCAGCAGGTGAGCTCTTGGGTCAAAGCCTCAGATAGAAATATATCAGATTTAATGTTTGCCATGAGCTTACAGGATCATCCACATCCTTCTTTGTTTAAGTACAGATTAGGTATAGCTGATGCTCCTATAGGAACAGACTAAATGACCTCTCTTTCAGTCCTGTTATCTAGGATTTCCTTTTGCTGGTTAAAGTAATCATCCCAGGAAAGCTGGTGGGAGAGTATTCTTAAAGTGCTCTCTCAGTCTCTGCTTTCTCAAGTATCTGGTATGTTCTTGAGCCCACTCAAAACTGTTAAATTCCAGCACTTCAAGGTTACCAATACTGTCTCAGCTCTGTCTGGAATACAGATGTTCTTAGGTTTTTCTTCCTTATCCTCTTACATAAACACAATAAAGAATATAAAGATATAAATATGTTGACAGTAGTCTCAGAGTCCAAGATTTGCTGACCTGGGATGTCTTCCTAGTGTTATGGTTCTCAGATAACTGGCATAGAGCCAAATGCAACTATATGGGCAGAAAGTAGTAAACATACGTATTCCTTATACAGAGAAACCCACTGGGGATATACTTGAACTAATTTTTGTATAAACAGAAGTAGCTAAGAAGATAAAATAAGTGCAAAGAATATCACAAGCTCCCCAAGATATCATATGCTCCTAAGAAGAGGCTTGGAATCAGCAGGCAGGCTACATTTAGGGTTGCCTTGAAAGTATGTGTGTGGGAAATCTGGCAAATGGTCCACAAAGGTGGAGCTGCTGTGGGGACAGGAGTGGAGGCACACTAGGAACAGTGGAAGAAGGACAAGCTCCAGCACCCCATGGTGAAACAGAGACAGCCCGTTTAGATACTAAATATGATAATATAGAGATCATTAAATATAGAGCTATATGAGGTCAGCAAGAGGAAAGTTAGATAACTCTGGCCATTGTGCTTGGATGTGTGGGCAAGTAACACTGCTCAGGTTTGAAGAAACGATTGTTGTCCCAAAAGTGGGATCCTTAGTGATTCTGTGATTCTGTGATTTAATGAACAAATAGCAACATCTTGTCACCCACATTCAGATCTCCTGTGAGCAACATCTGGTCTTCTTTAGCAGTCTATTGTAAAAGCCATTATTCAATCTTTTATATGTTAATTGTTGTCCCAAAAGTGGGATCATATACCCTCTGTGCAACACACCAGTATACACACAGAGTAGAGGTATTTTATTTGTAGCATATTTGCGCAGATTTAAAGCATATTTGCACAGATATGGGTGCTAGGTGTTTTTCCACAAAGCTAGCACATCACACAGAGAAATCACCACATATTTATCCTGTTACACAATTAGCGAAAACAATGGAGAACTCACTTCATTGACTAGTAATTACCATATTGCTTGTTATTGGTTACACATATTCAAATTGGCATGAATGCTCCTAGAAAGAGTGGGGGAGGGCAATTTGCATAGTCCCTCAACTGAGTCAGTGGTTGCAATCTCCCCCTGCCATCTTTACCTTTACCCTAGTTACTGTGGATTCTGCTGACTTCATGACAGTTACATTTCTCAAGAGTGCAGGAACAGCTAAGTCTTCATGGTTTACTGCTTAAGTACAAATACTTCTTCATCTTCTTGACCACCAGATCCGGGTTCATTAATCTTTTTTGATTGTGTTAACTCCTACTGACCTGCCCCCTAGAATCTTCCATTTGTCTCAGATACCATGGTCAGGGGTTCATTTCTGGCTATGCTATTTTCATTAAATGCCACCAACTACCTCATAGCTTTAGTGATGCAAAACTAGATGGCGGCTGATGAAGAAAACATCTCATTTTTCTGAAACCACAAAGCTATACATTTTTGCCTGATGATACTGCCATTTGCAGTATTGCTACTAATCCTGCCACAGCTACTAGAGTAAGATCATGTAACAGTGTTGAAATGAGTTATCAGAAACCAAGTGCATATAAAACTAACTGTACAGAAATCACCTTCTTCCCAATCCAACTTAGCACAGCAGCTTTCTCTGAGGGAAGCTCCAGACCATCTGCTTTTTAACAAACAGCTCTGAAATAGGAATTGAAAGCCGTTTAAATGTGTTGTGCACTACACATTACAATGTTGCATAAAGAATAAAAGCTTATTCTTGTGACATAATAACTATCATCTCATTTAAAATGGTTGGGGTACTGAGTATCTAACGGCTTTCACTGGACACAATAGGTCAGATTCATTCAGGGAGTAATCCTGCGGTTGACCAATTTCTGTCAAACACTTTGTCACAGAAGGCTATGGAGTTCCTGTATTTTGAAAGTATCCCTGGTGTTGTGGTTTTATGAATATATTTCAAATCTAATATTGGAATATAAGAAATTTTTCCTTTGGTCATTTCAGAATGTGTAACACTAGGATCGTGTGCTTATGGAAAACTTATGCATGATGGGCTGGGAGTTTATTTACATGGTGCCTATTTTAAACTAAAGTCTGTGAGATCTTATGTGGGTTTATTGCTGTTTCATCTGCAGTCCGTGCGTTGTTTTCCATCCTGTGTGTCATTCCAAACTGAGCAGCCTCCAGGGGACAGTGTGGACTACTACTTTGTGTTGTCACCTAGCGTGCTGACAGGATTAAGAAAAATGTTTGGCACAGCTTTTCATTGGTAACATATACTGATAGACATGAGTGTGTCAGTCAAGCTGTTCAACATATAAATGTACTATCCATATTAGGGCTGACAGTTGTGATGTAAATGTGGGGGTTTTTTAGGAAGTATTTAGTAACCCTTGTACTTTTCCTCATCAGTCACTTTTTGTTCTAGTAATTCATGCTGCAGTGATAATGGGACAGATCAGTTGGCTCAAAAAATCCTGTTCTTCAGATCCAAAATACAGTATTCTCATCAGCACATGAAAGGAGCCTTTCATGTTTGGGGTCTTACCTGCTCATACCTGATAATATGGGATCTTAACTCAAGGTGAGGATCACTGCAGGAGTGAGGGGGGACTGTCAGTGGGAAAATGAATGCTCCATACTGAGCATGTTGGATTGGATCTGCATTTGGAGTATACATATTGATTTGACCTTAGCTATGGTCTTTTCTGTTGTGGGTTTTGTGCAGTTATTTTTGTGTGAACAAAAACATCTAATGGAATAAAATGGGAGAAAATTCAAATGTGGGGAAGGCTGCATTTTCTCACCATTGTCTTATTGATCATGAGAATAGATATTTCCCCTTAAGTTCCAAATGATCAGATCTATCAGTGAGAAAAGAAAGATCCTACCAATGAGAATTTTTATAATGTTCCACTTAAACATATTTCTATGAAAGACAGTGATGAAAAAAACAAGTAGGAATCCCCATCCTGGATCAGAGCAGATAAAGATGGATGGCCTATCCAGGAGATGAACTGAATTTGGTTCCTATTTGTATCAGATAGGATATTACAAACTTAAACCTGAATGCAAGGTGAGGCCACTCAGTGAAATAAAATAAGAGGGAGCAGGGACTGAGGACTTCAGATGTTCAGTACTAAGTGGTTCCACTAAGTCCTCTAACCCCAGCCCTGGCTATAAGGAAGTTTCAGTGAGTAATGAGTAAGGGGGTAATGAGTAAGGCTAGAATAGGGGGTGGATATCTCCCTTCAGCATTTTTCTCAACTGGACCTATATAGCTATTTTTTTCAGACCCTTTGTGCAGTACTTGTCACTGAAGTAGGATAAAGATAATCCAACAAACACATGACTAGACATAGTAAATAGAAAACAGAAAAACAAAGGTGAAATGACTTGCCAAAGTCATATAGTAGATCAGTAAGAGAGATGAGAATAGGATCTTGACTTCATACTGTTATAAATGATTTAGTCCCAAA
>NW_010552984.1:1366-3154 GCF_000687285.1 Phaethon lepturus | reverse complement strand
CGATACGTTGAGTTTTGGGTTTTGCTGCGAGTTCCCCTCTAGAGAGGGGGGCTGGGGGGGGTGTCACCACTTTTTCCCAGCACCGAGCGGCCGGCACGTCCCACGCCAGCAGCGCGCCGCGCGCACCGAGCAGGTTTGGATTCTTCCCGGGTTGCTTCTCGCCCCGTCCGTGGGCCGCTCTATCTGGAGGACGCAGGTCCCTTTGTCCCTGGGTTCGGTCGCTGCTGTGCCCCCCTGGCCCAGATAAGGCAGAGCTCGGGGCGTGACTCTATCGATAACCTCCAGCGTGAAAAAATCATGAGATCGGCTTAAAACCCCTCGGACTCGGCAGCAAGAACACAGCAATGTGCGCGTGTGGAGCCGAGAGAAGGTGTCCTGTCCTCCAGGCTTGCTTTACCTGTCCGGACAGCTACGTGGGGTTGCTTTTCTCCCCACCCTGAGCTAACAGCCGCTTCTCCTCCTCCTCCCCGTGCTTGGACCGCAGCATCGAGGTGAAACCTGGGCGTTGCGGCGCTCCCGGTAAAACCCCAGAGCTGCCGACACACGCGCAGCCCTTTGTGGCCAGGCTCACATCTTCAAAAGTAAAAAAAAAAAAAAAAACTTGCGTTTTTGAGCAAAAAGGGGCTTCTTGGCCCTTTCCCATGGCCAAACAGCCGCTGCTGCCTGCCCTGGGGTACCGCAGCCCTTCGGGGTGCTCCCTGCTCGCCCGGGGTCAGCAGCGCTGCGGAGCATCAACTGAGGCTTGTGGAAGATGCTATGTAAGGAATCCGTCTTAAAAAGCTATGTACACAATACAGCGAACAGTATTTACGGGGTAATAAATGTCCCAAGTGGGTGATGTTGGATGGCTGTTTGGGTTTGTGACAAACACCAGCAGGAAGTTTAAAAATTCTTAATAAAGACTTTATATGGAAAAAAGAAGGGTAAAAAATTGAACTCCTCTGGAAGAGGAGAGCCAGCACCAGTGGCCACGGTGACTTTCCCCGCACCCAGCTTGCGGGGTGAGAGCCGCTGCCTGGGGACAGCTCTTGGCCCCGGGACCTGCCACGGCGATCGCAGATCCGGTAACTCGGCCGCTGCCTCCTGCCTGGCTCCGTACGGCGTTAAACACGGACCTAATTAAGTCTCAGCCCCCCAAAAGGAAGCGTGCCGTGTCTTTGTGGGTGCCTCAGCCTCCCTCGTTTTAAGAAGGAAGCGCAGCTCACAGAGGCAGGAAATCATTAATTGCCTTCCACAACTAGAAACTGCAATCGCTCCCTTTTTCCTTCCCCCTAGTCCCCCAAAAGATTTATTTTTGCTAAAAGTGATACCTCGCTGTTTAAAATATAAGTTAGCGCCGAGCGAGAGAGGGAGCGGGGATGTGCTGAGAGCTGGAGGAGCTGGCAGCACGAACTGGGGCACGGAGAAAGTACAGACGGCTCTTAGCACGTCGTTATAAAAACCAAACGGCTGATGAGCCTGGGTTCATCTGGGGCTTCTGCGGGGCTGCATTGTGCTGCAGAGCCCCGGGGAGAGGAAGGGAGACAAGGAAACAGCTGGAGCCGCGCGGGGGGTTCGGCCACTGCCGCCCTCCCCTCGCTCCTGCCACCATCCCCTCCCGACGCCTTGCTGGGGTGCGAAGCCCCGTCGGCTGCACGGACGGTGCCGGCGGGGACGTGTCGGTGCTGGGACGCGGGACCAGGGAAAGTTTCATCGTCGTTTTTGCAAATGAGCTCATGCCTGCGATGCCACTGGGGTGCTGGGGAGAAGATCCCCGCAGCGAGGGAAGGGCTGGAGCGGTGACCCCAT
>NW_010552984.1:492-981 GCF_000687285.1 Phaethon lepturus | reverse complement strand
CTTCTGCGGTTGCTGGTCCGCACGGGAGATATTGTTAGATGACAGATGCTGCTGTCAGCAAGAATCCAGAAAGAAAGAAAGGAAGAAAGAGCGAGCCTCCGCCGAGAAAGCCGGGGGGAAGCCGCCTCCTCTGCCATGTCCTGACCAAACCGGGTTCTCCTGCAGCGCCAGACTGGGGAGGGCCCAGGGACAAACGGAGCTGTAATTAGCCCAGAGTCTCTGCGGCCACCAACTGCTGTCAGTGCACCATTTTAATTAGGAAAACAAGGGGAAAAAAGGGGAAGAAAAGAAAAAGAAAGATCCCAAGAGAGGCTTTTCTTTTCTTCTTTCTTTTGCCAGAGTTTTTGCCGTTCCTGACGAGAGCGGGAGCAGCCGAAGGGCACCGGCTAATCCTGCCTCGCAGGTCTGGGCCGGCGGCTTAGGGCAAGAATCTCTGGTATTCGGGAGCACGGGGACACCGGCACGCTCGAAGCTGCAAAGTGGCTCCTG
>NW_010552984.1:0-420 GCF_000687285.1 Phaethon lepturus | reverse complement strand
ACGCAGACCAATGTGGGACAGCTCGGCTTTGGGTGGGTGCCGAGCACGTCCCGCTTCTGTTGGTGCTCAGGTCCCTCCAAATCCCAGCGCTGGTCCTGCCCTCCGATGGGGCAAATCCCAGCGTGGCGGTTTTGCAGGAGGAAGGTCACACGTGGGCTGGGGGCACCGTCAAGTGGGGTCTCCAGAGGCCACCGCTGCTGGGACGAGCCCCGGCCCGAACCGCAGCAGGCAGGGATGCTCCTGGGCCGTGCTCTCCAGCAGCCTCCCACGGCGAGGACATGGCCCTGCAGGGCTGCCAGAGCCCTGAAGCGGCGGCCCACGGTGGTAAAACCAGCTGAGATGGCATCACAGGGCAGCTCTGCGCCGGGAAAGCCAGACGGGCTGGGAAAATCCAGCCCCACAAGTCCCGAGCCGTGGGAA
>NW_010552983.1:545-6207 GCF_000687285.1 Phaethon lepturus | reverse complement strand
CTTGTCCTAAGTGTGTCTGTTTATTAATAAAAATATTTATTTTATATATATAATATTTGTTATATATATTTATTTTTATATGTTACCTATGTATTTACTCAAGAGTAAGGAAGAATATATAGAACCTTTGATTAAGTTTTTGAAACCCCTTTGTGTTTATCCAAGTACAAACTGAAATGTAAGATGGTCAAAATTCAGTTCCTAATGTTTTCCCAGCTCTTTCTCCGCTCCTTAACTTTCTTTCACTCACTCTAATTAATGCTTATAATCTAAAGCTCAACTTTGAGTCACTGTTTTTTGAAGTTTGCAACCAATTCAATCAACCGTATGCTACTTCTTTTGAATGAGTGTTAACAAGAGTCAACATTGAGGTTTTCTTCCTTAATTTTTATTTAAATAATGCTTAACATATTCTTAAAAAAACATCAGAGAAAAGAAGTTCTAGGACCAAACTGTAGCATTATTGTTGCTTTTCATGTTTTTGTACATCTTCTTGCCACATGAAACCTGGTTGGGCATCAGTGTAACACTTCAGTTGTTTACTTTGAAATTACATCTACATGACAAAACTACATCTATTTTGCCATTCATTCATATGTTAAAAGGGTTGTAGAGAAAAATGTGCTTAAAATTATTGCTCATATTCATAAAGAACGATTACAAGATTTCCTAGGGCTTTTGACAATGCTGATTTCCCTTGAAACAGGTTTTGTTATACACATAATTTAAATACATCTTTACTCACAGTCTCTCAGCAGTACTTATTAGCTCAGACAGAGTACTGCACCAGTATGGTATCAAAATCAGGTCTACATCCATCCTATATTGTATAAAGACAGAATTCACCTATATCTGGGGCTGCGTTACTAGTTTTTAGATGCCTTGGAGTGGAATTCTGAACTGAATGAGATTAGTCCTCTTTTTCAGTTCCCAGGGAAAATTAAGGATCTTGGAATAAGGATACAAAAAAGTCTGCACAGTGACATGGAAAATGCTGGATTCACAACAGAGACATTCTAAAAAATGTATGCTTAACTCTCCATGTCTGAATACTTGAAAGATTTGCCACTTTTATCATCTTTGTCGTTTGTCAGTACCTTAATCATGCAAAGTCTAAGTGGATTGCAGGAATGGTTTTAAGTGACAACAGAAAAAAAAATCAAGCTCCTCATTTCCTTCAACTTAGGAAGATCACTATTTTTTGTAACATGTCTTACTGATTCTCTAGGTGGACATTCTACAAAGTTAGAGAATCATTATCTAATCAATAATTATATTTTCCCTCTTTCTAAGAGGATAAGTGAAAAAAATAACCTCCCACAATACCGAATTTTCTCACTTATCTGGTTGTTTCACCATCAGCATTTAAAAAAATTCTTCAGACGTTAAGAAAAAACAGTCTATACTACTTTATTTTAAATTTTGAACTTTTTTTGCAAGTGGAGGAAACACATGGTACAAAACATTAAGTCCTGCCGAGCCAGCTTTCATTCTAATTGCAAGACTGTTTTGTAAAGAGTACAACTTCAGCAGTGACATTTCTACAGTGTACTTAACACTTCTCTTCTATGCTCACTTGATCAGGATGCCTTCTTCATCCCCTGCCTCCACCCTGGTTTCACTTAGGAACTGAAATAATCCATTGGAATTAAACTCTTAAATGTGTTTTTAAAGTTGTTTTCCTTTAGAACCATTTAAGTTGATACTTAGCTGTCAGAGATGTTTAGCCTTTGCACTTTTAATAATGGGATTTTAGCTGAGGAGGTCAGGTGGGGCACACCACACCATTCGGTTACATTCAGCCATGGGCTGTTGCATCAACAGCAGTGCTGTTAACTGGATGGAATAGGCCATCCGTCTGCTAGCACGAGGGAAGACAGTGTACTGACTGTGTTAAGACATTCAATAAAATGCCTTCTAAAACAAAGCAAACTTGCTTTTAACTATACAGACAGATTTAGGTTAAGGAAAAACAGAAAAGCACCAAAAAGTTTTTAAAGAAGTGAAAAAATGAGACACTGAAGCATTGGTTACAACTACACAAATATAGTTGTTCAGTTCCTAGAGTGTATCATGGATCAAAAAGAGTTAAAAAAAGATGATACGTAAAAAATTTTAATAAAATAAAGTATCTATTTTACTATTTTCAAATCACTTACAATATATTTAGAATACTTCTTATGAGTGTTAAATTTGTCCAAAATATTTGGCCATTGGTACTGTACGCATTGAATAGAATAACTTAGCTAAATTTCAAAATAAGACTTAAGTAATAGAAAAATATCTGATACTACAGAGCCTTTTAATGTTTCAGAAAAAAGCATTAAAAAAATGCTGGAAGCTAAAGCCTCTGAAAGCCCAGACTATTGAAAGTTATTTTACCATTAACCATTAAAACTACTTCTTAAAGGCTGTGCCATTTAATTGACAGATTTCTTGGCTACAGACAAGAACACCCCTAACTCTTGCACACCCACATAACCTACTCTCAAACTAGCCTATGCATTTAGGTCGCAAGAATCCCGTGCTTTCCAGACATCCCGGAAAAGTACTTCAGTGGCTGACACGTGCACTACAACCACACTTACAAAGATTTGGTCATAGACAGCAGACACAACTGACAGAAAAGTAAAGTATATAATAAAGTACCTCTCTTACAAACTTCCTTTATATATTCATCTCACAGGGTGTAAGTGACTCTTACCTTGGACGGCAGCAAACTTGGTCTTCTTTTGCATGCCTTAGATGTCTGAGTTGCAATTAAAAGAAATATGTCCAGAAATATGTCCTTTAGGGAATGTTAGGATAACTTCTATATACTGGTTCCATTCTCGGTGTCCCCAGTTTGTATTCATCTTTTCCTCTTCCATGCCTTCCTCTCCTCCCTGAGTAATTCAAGAATCACAGTGATTTATTAAATTACTCAGGAAATGTTTTCAATATTATTCTCCCATATTATTGACTTCTTCTACTTCTTTGGAACTCGTGCTCCTCTGGCACATAACATCCTCTCTTTTACTTTGATTAAACTCTCAGCGAGATATAAACCTACTGGAGAAAAATGTTCTTCTCCCTTTCTCAGGAAACAATATGTACATCTAAACACAGAATTTTTTAATACACTGTACTTGTATTTTATATCATATGGCAATCTAAATTAGCAGCTTGGTTTAAGCAGGTTATTATAGAATCTGTTCTAATCATGTTGCCCTAATAGGTCTTGACTGACACTAGGGATGGTGGTAAATGAACAAAGAGTTATCCTGAGAGTCATTCTTTACCATGTGAAAGTCTTAAGTTTAGGACTTTAATGTACCTTAAAATCACTTCTAAATTTTCTCTATTTTAAATTTAATCAAGTTATTTAATTGTTTCTGTCTGGTTCCCAGCACAAATAGATTCACAGAAGGCAACTAGTTAGCCTGATAACATAGCCCTGTTCAGCTGAATTGAATCATTCCTTTGACATACTGAGAGGACTGGCTTATTATTTCTGTGTTCTATTTCTCTTAGTTGTAGAACAAGACCAGCTAATTATTATAGATTTGATGGAGATAAAAGTAATTATTTGCTAGTATTTAGTATTATTTGCTAATAATTTATTTGTTATTGCTTAAAGGGGAAGTGAAGAATGATTTTGTGGTTTCTCATATCATACATCACTATGCAAAAGAACAGTTCATTTCAGGTTATTCTCATGAGATGATGCTAGAAGTATAGATTCTCCAACCAAATAGAACACAAGTAATATTTAAGCAATCAATTTTGATGCAATAAAGAGCTGTAAATACTTAAAACAAAATTACTGAAAATCTTCCTTTTTGCCTCAGTTTCTGTCTGTTATTATGTGGCCTTGCAGTTATCCTTCCAACTCATAAAATGCAGGAGGCAGTAATCCCATCAGTTCTGATAGCAACAAATGCTTGGGCTCAGACTTAGCCTGCTGTGATTTTTGCATGTCTGTGAGCTTTGCTGGCAAAAAGGCTATATTAGTTCCTTTCTTAACTCACCTCCTCTTGGGGTTTAAAGGAAATGCCATGATTCCCTTCAGGATATGCATTTAGTTGAGCTGAAAAAAATTGTGATTCCAAATTAGCCATTTGTTGTGGCAGAGCTGGATGTGATCATTATTTCCCATTAAGAGACAGAGTGTAATTTTATGTTTGCTGCTAATGTCCAGTATTCAGGATTATAATGAGAGTTTTCTGAGGTTTCTTACAAAATCCGTGATAACAAGTGTGAGTAAAATCAATACAATTATGTATAAAATATTGCTTAATAAAATGTTAAAAGATTACAAGGTAGACGTTATAGGTATAGCTTTTAAAAGCAGTACATACAGCACAAATTATATCAATGTCCTGTTTTCAGGACATGAGAAATTCTCTATCACCAATTTATTGCCTAGGATAATGTTCAGGGAGTAAAAATAACAGAAGGGATTCAGCTTGCTTAGTGTTAGACATTACATTTGAGCTACTCACCTTAGACTCAAAGCACCATTAAAGAAGCAAATAACAACTTCTAGGGAACAATTAATCTGATACTTTAGGAAATACATTAGGATATTATCTGATATTAGGAACTTATCTAAATTTCTATTTCTTTCCATTGACAATGCCTTATTTTATAAATTTGTCTTACTCCCCATTTCTGTCTGTCTTCAGTCTGGGACACGCTAATTTACTCCCAGGTTTTCTTCCGGAGGTAGTAAAATAATTCCCTTAGGAAGACACCCAGGCATTTTTTCATCTGGCTTCAGGCAAACACTATAGAGTTTGCATGAATGTCTCAATCTAACATCATTCTTCAACACTGTCTAGGGAGGTCACTAACCCTCGAATACCCACAGCTTCCTGCAGCCTCACACTATGGGGTCATAAAGTTATTTTTGGTGGTCTGTGAAATTTCCTCCTAATATTTAAGACTCTTTCAACTGAAAACAACATTATAAATAGTATTTGTGTCTCATGCTTACAAGGATACCCCTTGGATCCAGCAGAAGACTGTTATGCTATGAAGCAATGGCTGTGGAGATGGCTAGTCTGCTCCTGAGGATAATTTTGCACAAATTACCTCAGCATCCAGTACTCTATGGAAGGTGTAATTCAGGAAATAAGTACAGATTAAATGTATGGTGACTTGCTCAGATGAAAATATTTACTATGTAGACATTACATTTGGCAAGACGAATCCAAACTGTATTTCTGAATTGTACAGAAACCATTTTACAATGACAGCAACTCAGCTGTGGTCCATTATCATCTTGGGTGTAGCATGTAACAAAAATTGAATTGTTATGCATAAATGACAATCTTTTTCTACTAGTACCTTTTGGAACTATTTTGGGAGATTGTACTGTCCTCATAGCTGTCTTTAGACCACTTATTTTTTTCTTTCCTTTTTTTAAAGTGCTCCTTTAAAACTGTGATGTTAACATCACAGTTAGTGATGTTAACATCAAAAAACTGGAAACCTATGTCTGTTGGACTCGTTTACTTTTTGATTGCTGGATCAGACTATGATTATGTGAAAATTATGGGTTTTAACTCTATTGTACATCTTTAGTTCTTTCCACAGTTTCCAAAATCTTTTAACACTATTCTACTATTTTTCACTATTTTAAAATGTTATCTTCATTATGTATAGAATTTTAGGGAAA
>NW_010552983.1:0-533 GCF_000687285.1 Phaethon lepturus | reverse complement strand
AAAGAAAAGAGAATAAAAATGAGAAAAATGGATACAAAATCCAAGCTGTATCTCTGTCTTGAATGCTGAGTGTAGTGTTGGTTCTCCCATCTCAAAAGGTTAGGCCTGGAAATCACTCTTGAGAGAGTGACAAGGGTGATCAAAAGTTGGAAAGGGTTCTGTACAAGACATCACAAATCAGGCTACTAAACTAGGCTTGAAATAGAAATAACCAAAGATTAGATAGGGATCTCAAAAATTATTGCTGGCAAATAGAAAGAAAATGAGGATCAATTAATCGCATTCTCTTCTAGCAAAAGATTCAACTAGTAGTTGGAAAATGCAAAACCCCCTAACAACAAAAAATCCCCCACCAAAACCAGTACTTCTTCTTATATAATAAGATGTGGAGTTTCCTAGCGTGTTGTGGACGTTAAATTTTGCTTGGATTCAAAAGGAGACAAGTTGATCTAGAAAATCCAGATTTAAAATGTTAATATATGTTATTATTTATTATTTCTTTTATTACAATTATTTATTATAATAATATATAA
>NW_010552982.1:0-6555 GCF_000687285.1 Phaethon lepturus | reverse complement strand
TCCAACCCAAACTATTCCATGATTCTATGAATCTAAAAACACTCCCTCAGAACTACATTTTCTGTCCAGGTTTTTTTCTGTATCTTCTATCCCTCCTGCACTGCCTTTTCTTTAAATCAGTGTATGGCCTGTAAGATCATAGAATCACAGACAAACCTATGTTAGAGTTGAATCTCAGTCCAACCTCCTATTCAAAACCCTGGGATATCTTCAAGGGTAGAACAGGCTGCTAAGGGCCTTTTCCAGACAAGCTCTGAAAATATCTGAAGACAGTGGTTCCCTAAGCCTCTTATGAGGCTTAACCCCACTTCTGGTGAAGCACCCTTGCCTATCCTGTAACTGCAGTTTCCTTTGCTGCATCACTGTGAGCATTACCACTTGATCTTTTGCTGTGCATCTCTGGCAAGGGTCTGGACCCATCTTCTCTGTAATTCCCTTTTAGGCAATAGAAGACCACTGCCTCTCTAGGTTAAATATACCCAGTTCTCTTTGTTTCTCTCTTTATGTAATATACTTCAGCTCCCTAGCCATCCTGTTGGTCCTCCACTGGTTTCTCCCCAATTTGCAATCCCTCTCTTTTGCTAGGAAAGCTGAAACAGGACAATATATTCCAAAGGTGGTCAAGTCAAGGTGAATAATAAC
Source organism: Phaethon lepturus (assembly GCF_000687285.1). Classification (NCBI taxonomy): domain Eukaryota; kingdom Metazoa; phylum Chordata; class Aves; order Phaethontiformes; family Phaethontidae; genus Phaethon; species Phaethon lepturus. Next base: position 5,913 of record NW_010552982.1, on the reverse strand, counting down.
CTCTCTGGAACCACTGCTATGTTTTTGCTCATGCAGCCTTCATCACCTCAAGGGTATGCTACAGACTCATACTCAGTTTGCTGCTTAACAGGATCCCCAGATTCTTTCCCGCAGATCAGCACACCATCCAATCATTCCACATTCCTCTGTCTATTTGTGCCTCATCTGAGGCATCTGATCAGTGGCAAATGCCTGTCTTTTAGGAAGTAGATCCTGGAGCTGAGTCAATCTGATTCTACACAAAAGTGTAATTTTTGCCTACTGGTTTTATCCTAAAAAACATTTCACTCCAGGTCAATAAAATCAACTTGAAAAATCATAGCCTGTTCCCAAACCAGCTGTTAAAATCTTTACTCCTCAAGGTTGTTACCAGTTCCTCAATGAATGTGAGTTTTTCCCTGCCCAGTTTTTTTCAGTTGTCAGGATGACACTTCTTTTATTGTGATCCTGAAGAACATTTATCTTTTTTCTTTGTTAGCAGCTAATAAAAACATTATCTTGAATAAAATAGCAATTCCTGTTACAACTTTTTAAAATCTTGTTTTCAATACATGTATTATGTTGAGTGTTCAGGGACATGTCAGATCTTACCAGAAAATAGAGAAAGATGTTATTGATGTCCTGATGAGGAGCCCTCTCTGGCAGGATGACTTATTTTTTTATTTTTTTTTTTAGTGTGTGCATCACATTTTCTTAATCAGTTTTCTATGTTTTACTTGCATTTTGCCTGCGTAAAATATAAACATATTCTAGCATTGGCTAAGGTATTTGCCAACTTTAAATGGAGAATTCAGGTTCAAGAGCTCTGGAATCTTTTTCAGTGTAGCTGGTTTATCACAGTGCTTATTATACTTTGATTCACCCTATTACTTTTACAATATTTCCCATATTGACTGCAAGATTTACCACTATGACTAAATGAGCATTTACTGCAACTAAAGAAGGTTTCACAGTTTCATTGATGTATTCAAACTAGGTCATGTTTGAGATAACTCTACCTTATACAGCTGCATGCACCTTTTAAGTTCCTAATTTCTTGGAAGCTCAAACCTAACAGATCCTCAAGAGTACAAAATAGGAAATGACACCTGTCCTGGTTTCAGCCAGGATAGAGCTGGTTTTCTTCACAGAAGCTAGTGTGAGGCTGTGTTTTGGATTTGGGATGAGAAACTGTTGATAACGTGCTGATGTTTTGAGTTGTCGCTAAGCAGTCAAGGACAGTCCAGCTTCTCATGTTGGCCTGCCAATAAGCAGGCTGGGGGTGCACGGGGAGCTGGGAGGGGACACAGCCAGGACAACTGACCCAGGCTGGCCAAAGAGATATTCCATACCATACAACGTCATGCCTAGAACATAAATTGGAGTTAGACGGGGGGTGGAAATCACTGCTCAGGGAAGAGCTATCGAACACAGGTTGGTGAGCAATTGCTGATTGGGCATCACTTGTTCTTGTACATTCCTTTGTCGGTATTATTATTGTTGTTTTCATTGTTGTTTCCTTCTCTCTTGCTGTCCTATTAAACTGGTTTTATCCCGACCTACGAGTTTTTTCCCAATTCTCTCCCCCATCCCACTTGGGGAAGGGGGGAGTGAGCAAGCGGCTGCGTGGTGCTTAGTTGCTGGCTGGGGCTAAACCACGACAACACCTCATAGAAATGTTTTATGGATTGAGAGTAAAAGACAATCTGAACCTGAAGTCAATAGTTTTCATCATTTCTACATTACTTGCTCCTGTTGGCATAAAAACAAAAAAAAAATTCACCCTGAAGATTTACACAGAGACCAAAAAATAACGTTGTTTTTATATAGCCTTTTGTCAGATTCTCCCTTGGTACTAAGCTCACAGTAATTAAAAAAAAAACAATGTCTTAGAATCAAATCACATTTACTGATCTTCAGATTCAGAAGTATTCTTCCAGGAGCATCTTCTACATTTGCTTCCAAAATCACACCTTGCATATACTCTGAATATTTTCCTACTCTTTACATATATGCCTGTCAGTATCCTTTTATTCTTTAGCTGGAAGTTGAGCACTGAGATGATGGACTCTGGATTATACTTTCTGATATGTGTTGCACTGTAATCAAACTGTTGAAAGTAAAACTCTATTATATTGTATACAAATTTGGACAAAGCAATGCCATAAACAATCTTTGGTAACCTGTGGGGCTTTTTACATCACTGGGCTATAATATCAGTTCCTAGCTAGAAAAGTGGGAAACCCATCATAAGCCCTTAAAAGAACTACTGTAATACTTTGAAAGTATCAACTTCTAAATTTGTTAAGGATTTGAGGAACATTTCTGTATGGGATAATTGTAATGAGAGGCCAGAAACATTTGAACATGGTTCAGAGAGCAGTTCTTACACATAGTTAAGTTACTTCCCTTCCCCTTTTTTATGGCAGAAGTATTTGTTTCTTTAAACTATTCATGGCTAATAGAAAGTGCATACAATTCTCAGTTGTTTGAATGGAAACTATTCCTTTTGGTCTTTTCCCCCTCTACACAGTCAAATGCATGCAATTTAAAATAATGAAGCAAAAAGGCATGTGTGGGAAAGCACACACTATGACATCGATAGGAATACCAATGTTTTGACTTTAAGAATACAAAGGGTGCTAGCAGTTATTTACTGTAGAAAGAGTAAACAGAATTAAATTTAATTTAAGTTGTATTCACTACACCAGGATAACATTACAATGCATGGAAGTGACAATCTGAGAAAAAAAATGGAGAAAAATTTGTAGAAATTGGTCCAAAAATCAAATCCTCTATTACTTTATGGTCTTTTAAAATAAAGATCATCTGCAAATATTATTGTTATTTATTTAAGCAAAGTAAAGCAGAAAATAAAATAAAATTCTGACCAGAGAACAGATGATCTATTGAATCACAGGCCTTTTTATTCTTTTAAATCAAGATTATCATGTAAAAGAACAAAAACTGTAGTTTGGTGAATCACACAATAAAATGCACAAACAAAATTTCCATTACATTTCAGCATATGAATGAGGCCGGTAATGTTAATGTGCAAACACAAGTGTTCTCTCAATGTGTCAAACAGAAAGTGAACTCAAAATACTTTTTTCTCCATTACACCAAGTAAAATAATTAATTGCTTGAAAGTAACTTTCGTCATCTTTTTATGAGTCTTCAGTTCTCAGGTAGATGTGGAACTTGTCATGAAATTTGAGACATTCATTTAACTAATACTGTTCCACTTTTCCCTTCTCAGCTATATAACATTTTATCATACGAATGGAGGTTTTGAGAAAAGACTAAAATCAAAGCCACAGTGACAGAGTGGGAAAAAGCCCAAAATCTCATACAAGAACACTCCCTTTCACTGACATGACAATATATTTTTCCTATTTTGTATAGTAACATTTCTAAGAATGCTTTCAGCTTGTAGCCTAACATTTTTCCATGCAGGCCTGTATCTGAGAGCAGTCGGAAGGTACCTGCTATTTTAGCAGTTTCTGTGATGCAGCAAAAAGACAAGACAATAATTTGCTGCAACGCAGTGCAACACACTGCATCAGCAGGGAGCGTCCCAGTGATCTGCAATGTACATGCACAGCACAGTTTGAGGTATGTCACAGATTTCTGTTACACTGCAGCTTTGCTGAGATATAGGTAATTGCATGCAGTTAAGTTATCTTTGTTCAGTAATGTGTGCTTCTTGCCATATTCACATTGCTAATAAATAAAGGATGATGAAATGTTATCCAGGGTTGCTGCTGCTTTTGCAAATTTAATTTGATTCCTCCAGAATCACTGAATGCAAACTAAGCCAGTGAGAGAGTCAGTTCTGTCCAATGTTGCTGTTAGAATTACCATTTACATTTTCAAAATTTAAGCAATAACTGGAAGAGGTTGCACATGAAAGAATACTTAAAGAATTGGTTTATTGTTTTTTGAAGAATTTTGTTCTTAGTGGAAGACATAAATCAACATAAACAAAATATGGTCCTTTTTTATAGTACTTGGTTGGAAACATGAGATCAGTCCTTGAACAGGCTGCATGGTCTTCAGTGTTGTTCCACTAATGGAATCAAACAAGCATCTAATCTAGTCAGATGTGAGACAGGTGTTGCCCACATGTTCACGAACAAACAAAGCATGCCCCACACAATTCAGAGCAGATGATCACCTCTGCCATCACAACCAGACGTGGTACACAGAAATGCAGAATAAATTAATAATAAATAAACCAAATAAATTAAATCATACACACCTGATAAGTGTATGAACACTTGTGACTGGGAGAGATCAATGGGTGATGTTTCTGAGGGTAGGTCAAAACTGGCTTTCCCAGATATATATTACCATTACAGATTAATAGGCTAAATTAAAGCTCAGGTCATAATGCACCTAGTAGCCCATTGCAGAGACACAAACACTCCCTTTGCTCTGGCAGGGAAAATTCTTGTCCTAGACCTGCATGGACATGAGATGTTACTGTTCAGCCTCCTACGGTCCCCTAACATATTTACCTCCAATAATACATAGCCCTAAAAATAAATAATAAATCAACCATTTTCTTTAGCCATCCTAATGAACAGCAACTCTACATAAGCATGATCATGAATATTGGGTTATTTCCTTAATTTGTATAACCAGTCTAAAATGTAAAGTGATACTTCTCTTTCTTTGAGCTTCTACAGAGATGAATAATTACTGCAATATTAACTTCATGCTTGTCTGTTTTGACCCTCTCCTACCATACAGTTATAGATGCTTCCATTACGTTAATAATATAATATATGATCATAATTATCCCATTGTGACATTCAGCTTAGACACAAATTAGAGGCTGACTCCTTTAAAGCATCTCTACACTTACTGTAGCCTAAAAAAAACATCTTCCCAGTGTGGTTAAAAAGCTACACATATACTACTTAAAATCTGCCCCAAATAAGTTGAAGGGAGTGGGGATCTAAAAGGCTTTTGCAGAATTTTAAAATGCATAGAATAAATGAATGTTTGCTTTATTCACTGTGCCATACCAAGCTTTGGTCCTCAAAGTGAAAATCTTTAATGCAGCAACACATGGTTCAATCTTCATACACGTTCTGCTCAGAGACCAGCAATAAGAGCGTTAACTAATGCCACATGCAGTTGGTATTTAGTGTCTTGGAAGCCTATTTTGTAGCAGTCACCAAACACCCAGCAGATGGTAATAGCTTTTAATCACTAGTTAAGGAAACAGTGAAAGTAGAAAGGTAAAAGTCTGGATGTGACTTTAAATCCTATAAATGAATTTATAAGTTTCAAACAGGCAGAAATTTGCACTTCAATATATGTTTATAATCTGCTGAATATGAGCATAATGTAAACAAAGAAACAAATAAAACAGTAAATATACGATTTAAATTTAAATGCAAGCTGAATTCTGTATCAGTAAAAATTTCGATATTCTGTTCTGGGAAAAAAAAAGATATTTTAGTACAGCGATTTATTTTTAAAATCTGTGTGTAAATTTTGCATCTACTTGATTTCATTGTGTAGGAATATCCATTGTTTGCATTGTAGATATTTCCAAATAAAGACTCCGTCCTTTTAAGAGATTCAAAACGTAGTAGTTTAAAGGATATATTACTTCATAAATATTGTCTGATCAGTGACATCTTAATGTCACTGGATCGTGATAATTCAGTGGAATAAGTTTAATAAAGAAAATGTTTCACTGAAAACTTATTTGTATTTATTTCTAATATTAACACATAGATTATTGCTATCTTAATACTAGGAATTAAACCACACCCAGACAAGGATGAGAACTGATAAGAAGTTAGGGTTCCTTTTAAAGAAAATAATTTAGCTTTTAACTAAATCTGCTGAATTCTCATCATTGCGTTCTCCTTCAAATATTTTGTTGGAATCACAGAATCACAGAATCACTAAGGT
>NW_010552981.1:0-3469 GCF_000687285.1 Phaethon lepturus | reverse complement strand
AAAAAACATGTGGATGTGGGTCTTCAAGACATGGTTTAGGGAACCATGAATCCAGCACCACGCTGGATTAATGGTTGGAATTGATGATCTTGAAGGTCCTTTCCAACCTTAGTGATTCTGTGATTCTGCTGGTGTTTGCAAGAGCCGCAGGCTCCTGACACTAGCTCACCAAGGTGCCAGGTGGACATCATCTATGGTAGTCCTCATGAGGCCGCCAGCTGACCCATGGGATGGGCTATGTCACCTTGGCCCTGTGCATGCACCAACTGCCTGTAAGTCCCACCTGAGGATCAACAGCCCTGAGTCTTTCCAGCATCAGGCACAGTGAAGTCCTAACCCTGAACTGGCACCCACCCAAGGAAACAAACACCAAAAATGAGGGGATCCACTGCTGGGAACCACTGTGTCAGGGCTTGGTCCTCCTAACATCATCTCCCCATGGCCTTGAGCATCTTCCTCCTGGCAGCGGTGCTGAGCTGCACGTCCCAAGGTGAGCAGAGGCTGAATAAACAATTGCCCCCGCTCCAAAAAGGATACTGGCGCCTGCTGAGAAAGCCCTGAGCGGTGTTTATGCCAGAAGACACACAAACATCTCAGATGAACAGCCCTGACCTTGTCCTCTTTCCCCACCCCCAAATTAGACTTTTTCTGCTTATCTCTGCATCCCTGGGGTAGCCCTTTGCAGAGATATTCTGGGAGCCCAGTGCCGTCGTTTCCTCCCAGCGCCATTTCCTTCGGCGGGGGGTCAGCACCACCACCCTCTCCCAGTGAGGCCCCACGGGATGCCTGCGGTCCCCCGGGATGCTTGGGGCTATCGCTGGGAAGACCTCAGCCAGAGGAGGAAGCTCTTCGACAAGAGCCAATGGTCCAGGAGCCAGGGAGGCTGGAAGGTGCTGGGTGAGGAAGAAAAACAGGAAAGTGGTGGCAGATAAGGAAAAGACCCTGGAAGAGGAATATAGAGGAATAATGGAGGGTAGGAGGGAAATGAAGATCCCAACTTCTCCTACGACAGACGTTGTGCCGTGAGAGGAAGCTGCCAAGACAAAGGCAGCCCAGAAACATCTTTCTCGTTGCGTTAGGAAACAGGTCTCAGCCTCACGGCAAGGCGGGAGCCGGGGACGCTCCAGCAGGTCTGTCTGCAGGGGTTTGTCACTCATCCATGGGGTTAGACCTGACCAGGAGACTCCAACGCAACCCTGTGGGAAACTGTTAATTAGCCTGTTGTGAAGCCCTGCTAATTAATCTGTTAGTGGCACACTTCCCATTGTGGTGAGATCGAGTTACTGCCTTGTGCATAGACAGCTCTAGAGAGGGGATGTCCTGGGGACAGGACTTGATGTGAACCCAACACCTTGCTAACCTGCTGGGATGAAACTTATCAGAGATGAGGGCTTGTGTCCATGTCCCAGGTCTGTCCTACCTCAGGGTCCCCTTTGCAGGCATCCCGGTGTTTAATCCTACTGTGGTAGAACATTAACAGCTGTGTTTCCCAACTGATTTCTGCAGATGCCACTACTTTCCCGCGGATTGCTCAGGCCTCTGCACTGGATATCACCTTTGGGCAGGTTCTCACGCGTGGCACATGGAAATCTTGTCCTTTTGCATAGTTTCTCCAAGACACAGCCTTTCTCCTACACCTGCAAGGACAAAAACCCGGTCCAGGTCCTTACCGTCTTCCATCCTGATTACAGCTGTAAACTTTGGTGTAACCCTCCCCAAAACACAGCCGGATGCAATGGGGGGACACCTGACCTGGTGGCCCTTTGGAATCGCTTCTCTACCCACAGGTTCCTGGGGGCATGCCAGGTCTGAGACCTCTTCACTGCAGGAGAGTTTGTTGGGAATGTACTGATGGCCAAACCGCGCCCAGGGCTTGTTTAGCTCAGTGGTCACTGGTCAGCGTTAGAAGCAAGGACCTAGTAATTTAAAAGTGTAGACAAAGGCACTTATTTAATTCCCTCCTCGGTAGGAGGGATTATCCATGTCCTGCCAAGGTACCCTGCCAACAGTGAGGGTCTGGTAGTTTATAACCCTAGAAGGGAAGAGGTCAATCCTTCACATAGACCAGAGATGGAAGAGACCTACAGGGTGACTGCGATGAGATGGGATGCAGCACACTTGCCTGCGCTGGCAGACGAGGGATGTGGGCACATGAGCCCAAGCAGAATCATCTCAGTAACCTGACCCAGGAGCTTATCACTGATGGTGCTGGGGATGGGAACCAAAATCCCAGCTTGAGAGTGGCAACCACAAGTGCACAGGGAACTGGCTGGTTTGGCCAGGACATGGCTGGTGTCCACCAAAGGCAGCACCAGTCCCTCTAACACCTAGGACATGTGGGACATGGGCTGAAGGAAAAAGGAGGTGAAGTATCTGTGGTCTGAATCCCTCCATCCATGCCACAGGGTTGTCTTCCATTCCTCTCTCCGTGTTTCCTCTGGGCTCCCCACCTCTCTGGTGCAGGGTGGGACATCATGTGGTGATAAGAGCTAGGTAATGGTAGCCAAACTCCCTTGGTGTTTCCAGGCATGGCTTGGGCAGCCTTGAGAAGAGGGGACAAAGGAAGAGCTTGGCCACAAACCTTCTCTACAGACAGTCCATCTCATCCCACCACTAACATCAGTGATGTGCTGAAGCTGAGCCTGTGTTTGTGGTACTGCTGGCAGGTCTCCAGCTGGTATCAGTGGGGCAGGGTTGGACCACAAACACTTGGTGGTGAAGCCCAGCCAGGTCATGTGGAGAAAGCAATGAGGGAACCCCGGGGGCTGTGTGACCTGTCCCTCAGCATCCTACTGCTGATCTGGGTGTCTCCAAGCACTCTCTAGAGATGGGTACCATGAGTCCTCAGCAGATGGTCTGGAGGTGGGCATGTGATCACGCCATGGGCATGACATGGAGGGTAGGCTATGAGAAGGTGGTAGCTGGGAGGGGCCATGACAAGGGAGAACCATGATCCTAAACTGCATCTAGTTAGTGAAAGAAAGGTCGGCCTAATGAGTCGTTTGTGCGTGGGCTGTGTGAAGGATCCGCTCCTCCCTGCTGCACTAGCATGGGTGTGCCTTGGCCAAGGAGGGCAGACCAGCTTCTCCAGGCTGGATCAGAAAACCTTTGGAGGGAAGGGCAGGCTCCCCTGTGGCCTGTTAGGTGGTAAAATGCCTCCAAAAAGAAAGTCTGGATAACTCTGCACATGACAGTGGCAATGCCCAAAGCTGGGCCATCTCCAGGACTGCACTGCAGGAATTGCTGGGCCCAGGACTGGGTTCGTCTCCTTTGCTGAGCCACCCAAAGGGCGGCATCACTGGAAGAGAGAAAGAAACAAGTGAGAGCAGAAGCCAGCCCCCGAGGCACGGTCTGCTCCGTGCAGCAGCTTATTCTCTTCCTCCATACACCTGTAAAACATGGCCAGCCTCCCGCAGCAACGCTGTTATGAACAGCATTGGGCTTGGGAGAGCACTTGGTAACCCGTCAG
>NW_010552980.1:1158-1393 GCF_000687285.1 Phaethon lepturus | reverse complement strand
GGAACTGGGGTACCCCCGTGGGGTTTTGGGGGGCCGGGGGTGTCCCACCACCATTTTAGGGGGGCGCTGGGGGGAAACCGAGGTGCCTCTCTAGAGTTTTGGGGCTCTACGAGAGGAAAGCCAACAGTTCCAACAGCCCTGCAACAGATAGAAATTGGGGTGCCCCTTTTGCGAGGAGAGGAATTGGGGGACCCCCCCCATGGGGTTTTGGGGGGCTGGCGGTGCCTCCCTGCTG
>NW_010552980.1:481-815 GCF_000687285.1 Phaethon lepturus | reverse complement strand
TTTGGGTGGGGGGGGTGGGGTGCCCCCCCCCCTTTTTGGGGAGTGCTGTGGGGTCCCCCCCTGCCATTTCAGGCCTCCACAACCGAGCCGCGCCAGCACAAGGGCAGCAGGGAAGAGGTGGGGAAATCGGGGTGCCCCTTTGTGGGGGGGCTGTGGGGAAATTGGGGTACCCCCTCTCTTGTTTTAGGGGGCTGTAGGGGAACTGGGGTCTCCCCCTGCTGTTTTAGGGGGCTGTGGGGTGCCTCTCTGCTGATTCAGGGGACCTGTGGGGAAACTGGGGTACCCCTCTGCCATTCTGGGGAAAGCCAAAGGGAAACTGGGGTGCCCCTCGCCA
>NW_010552980.1:0-214 GCF_000687285.1 Phaethon lepturus | reverse complement strand
GCTGAGTCCAGCTTACCGACCCCCCCCCTGCGAATCTCAGAAGCTCCCCCTTAAATTCTAGGGCCTGTCCCGAATGTTGGGGTCCCCCCCCCAGATTTTGGGGTCCCCCTCGGGAAATTTTGGGGTCCCCCTTCGCACCTTCCCGATGTTCCATGTCTTGATCTGCTGCAGCTCCACCAGCAGCTGCTCGTCGCCGCACGCCTTCAGCTTCTCG
>NW_010552979.1:0-1370 GCF_000687285.1 Phaethon lepturus | reverse complement strand
GCCTCTGCCCCGGGGGGTGCCGGCCTTCCCCCTTCCATGGGGCTGCTGAGAAACGGAGACGGCAAAGATGGGGAGAAAAATGCATCTTTCCCGAAGTAATTCCAGGTAAGACGACCACAGTGCATTTTTGGAGCAACAGTTATATGGGTTTAATAACGCGCGTTCTGGATGCGTGGCTGCGCCTCGGGAGGAGGAGAAAGCCCACGCTCGTCTTTCAGGCTTATTCCGCTCATGTCCCCTGTGCACAAGGATTTCTGATGAGCGGGTTTCAGGCCGGTCCCCGTTCCCGAGAACACAAACAGTTAAGTACCACGGTGTAATGGCAACATAAAATTGTTTCTGCAGCCTGTGTAGACACAGTGACAATGGATATTATTCACTGTCAGCCGGGTCCCCCAGAGCACTTTATTAAATTGCCTCTAAGACTCAGGAGTGGGGTTAATTATTTAGGTACCTTAATTTTCAATACATCTCTGTCTTTTGCGTGCAGCACCAGAAATCTAAAACTCTGGTTCAAGAGACAGAAACACAAGAAATCGTGAGCAGTATTTATTTAAGTGCAATCACTGCCGTGTGAAGGAGGTGTGATTTACGATGATTTTCGATGCCTGGAATGCAAAAATGAATATTTAAACAACACGAATAAGTTCTCCTGGATGTACAAGAACTCAAATTCTCACCTGCCGCTTTTGCCTCTGTTTGTTAGTTAAAAGTTAATACACATCCCAGTTGAGGCAATTCATTTTGTTCCGTGCTGTCGTTGCTGCACGCGCAGGCTGGGATTCCGCTCCGGCTGGTCTGTGCCGAGGCTCACCGAGGCTCAGGTGCTGGCGGGGACGGGGCTGAGGGGCTGCGAGGGGCCGGCAGCCCCATGGGCAGCGATGGCCGGTAACTGGGGATCGTTTCCAGGAGCGCAGGTCGTGAATGCCGGCTGTGAGGCGGATGGGGGGTGTGCCGCTCCTTAATCCTGCAGCGACAGCGGTTGTCGGGGAGCGACTGCCTTGCGCGCATCGTTAGGACGAGAGGAAAGAGCCGCAAGTTGCACCAGGGGAGGTTCAGACTGGATGTCAGGAAAAATGTCTTCACCAAGAGAGTGGTCAAGCATCGGCACAGGCTGCCCAGGGAGGTGGTGGAGTCACCATCACTGGAGGTGTTCAAAAAACGTGTAGACGCGGCACTTCGGGACATGGTTCAGTGGGCTTGGTGGTGTTGGGTTGAGGGTTGGACTTGATGATCTTGAAGGTCTTTTCCAGCCTTAATGGCTCTGTGATTCCATTCTGGGTTACCGAGCCCAGCCGTGCTACCATCAGCGTGCTCCCCGGGGAAGCTGGGGGTGCCGGCCACACAGGAGCCGCCCCGGGGGAAAGGCC
>NW_010552978.1:0-28948 GCF_000687285.1 Phaethon lepturus | reverse complement strand
ATTGAACAAGACAATAAAGATATTGAACAAGCACACAGTATTACAAGTTACAACTCCAAATACATTGCTATATACATACCTATATTTCAACTGCAACAGCACTGTTTCCGGTGTCAAACATTTGTTAGCAAATTCATGTGGAAAAGACACTTCCATGGCTGCCAATTTCCATACAATCCACCTATAGTGATTGTAAACCCAGGCCTCTGTTATTAGCTTGGGATCCACACCAGGAGTGTCACAAAGGGCCCTGCAGATAAACTGTTAATAAATTAACCTGAAATCTACTGTAAGTTTTTACTTGCCTACAAAGTAGGCAACATTAACAAAGGAATATTTATTACAGTGAAAACAGGAAGGTTACATTCCATAACCTGATCTGGTTATTGTCTGAAGTTTTGTCCTCATACGCTTTGGCAGCATGCATGTGCATACATGCATGCATTCTAGAAACAAAGACTTTTGGCCCTAGCAGTTGCTCCAGGGGCATGCTCCGTCTGCTTCACACAGTTATGCACATAGCATAGAGGGGGAGTGGTGTGCTCTATTCCCTTTCAGCCCTGGAATTTCCCCTGCTTGCTTGATGAGTTCATTACAATCCATCCCCTTCTACTTCACAGTTTCTAGAGTTGTGGTTTGAGTGCTTTGGTTTTGTTTCTTTTTTTTTAAGCATGCATGTGGACAACACATTTCAAAGAACTTTCAGCTACTACTGAAAAACTTTCTTCTCTCCATTGAGTGACATCTCAAATGGACTTTCATTCTGTGTTGAGTCAAAACTGTACCACCATGACATGCATCAGCTGGGTTGGAAACATCTGTTTTTCCCAGCTCTCACAGTCACTAGGAAGGCCACTTCATTAAAGGAGGAAGAGAAAGAATTAGACCAGATATTCAAATAGAGCCATTAGACTGATTAAAACACAAGTTAAGTCCTATCAAAAAGTCAATTTCCAACTTGTCACAAAGCCTCAAGAAGACTTTTAAGGAACTGTATTGCAGTTGGGTGAAGAAAAGAAACAATTTAAAAGCCAAAAAGTCATATACAGGAACATAAGGAGCAGGCATGACCATCAAATTAATTATTACTACATTAGAAGAGAGCAAAGCAATCTCAAACTTTAGGAGATACTCAGTAATCTTTTGTGAAGGACAATGCAACAGATTTCAGTTCAATATTAAGATCCTAAATACAGAAGACTAAACGAAGGCATATCTATTCTAGTTGATGGAGACCTAGTTAATATAGTTAAAGGGATAAAAAGACTGATTCAGCTGACCAACCAGTAGGTATTTATTCTCAACCATATGCTTTAACATATAACAAATCCAGAAAAGATACAGGAACTGAAGGCAACGTCTTGTGGAACAACCTCTACAAATTGCTCAAGAGTATATCTGATATTCAACATCAGATTGACACCGCCACCCAGAACAGGTTCTGACACCAAAACCATCGTGGCTATTCTGGGATATTTAGCAGTATGTTGGTGGTTTCTCTATTCTGTTTCTGAAAAAAAATGAATGGGGGAAAAGTCATATCTCTGATGGCCTGACCACAGAATTGGGAGCACATCTGAAAATAATTATTAAGACAAGCTGCCTCTGGAACAAGAAGTTGGACTGCCTAAAGGGGCCAATATTTGGCACACATAGGCATAAGATGTTCTGTGCAAATACTTTAATACCTTTGCCATTCACAGGAAAATTGTGTGAAATTAATAAAATTACTTCTAACATGCCTAAGCAGCAGACTGTAAATACACTGATCCAGTGCTGAGTTGGATGTGTTGTTCATCCAATGCTGAGTTGGATGTGTTGTTCCCAGAGGTCTACTGCTTCTTGACAAAAACAACCTCAAACTCCATGTTTCCTATTAAATTGTGTAGCGGCATTGCTTGTCAGCCTAGAAATAGCTATTTCACATGAGAAAAAAAATGACCAGCATGCTTTCTAAAACGCATGCAACTCCAGAACACTGACATGTAGGCAAGAGGTCCTGCACTGTAATTTGCACACTGATGAACATCCCAGACAGTCTTTTATGCATCTACCATAAACGCTTTGTAGGAACATTCCATCTAGGCAAGGTATATGCCCAAAACATTCAACACTCATGTCACCACTGGAGAGAAAGGCAGAATCAGGGATGGTATCACTAATAGCAAAATACTTGCCAAATGAGGAGGAAACAGACAAGTAGCAAGTTAGGTCAAGTTCTGCATACTCTGCCTCTGAGTGACTATGTAAATGCGTATGCCCATACATCCCACAGCTGTCCATGAAACAGGGCATACAATGCCACAGGGTGCAAAATGGAACTGTGGGAGAATTAGCTCTGCCTTACAGTATTTAGAAAAAAAACGTGATCATTTCTAATGACTGCTCTGAGAAAAACTTGGTTTATTGTCAGAGAGACTCAGGAACTTCCAGAGCAGCATGCAAAAATTCTTAGAAGCAATTTCTAAACAAGTGAAAGACAAGAGGGTGACTGGGAATGGCCAACATGGATTTACTAAGAGCAAATCATGTCTAGCCAACCCAACTGATTTCTGTGATGAAGTAACTGGTGCCGTGGTCAAGGGAAGGGCAGTGACTGTTGCATATGTTAGCAAGGACTTCAACAATTTCTTACAGTATCCTTATCACAAAATTAGCAAGATACGGGCTAGATAAGTAGAAAAGGTGGGTGGAAAATTGGCTGGACTGCTGAGCTTAAGGAATTGCGATTGACAGTACAAAATCCAGCAGGTGGGCAGTAACTAGTGGCACCTCTCAGATACCAATACAGGGACCAGTGTTGTTTCATGTCTTCATTAACAACCCAGATAATGGCATGGAACACACTTGCAGCAAGTTTATGGATGACACGATATTTGGGGAGAAGGCTGATAAACTGGGGGGGCAGCGTTGCTATTTAGAGGGACCTGGACAGACTGGAGAAACAAGCTGGCAGGAATTTAATGAAATTCAACAAAAGCAAAGTCTTGCACCTGCGATGGAACAACCCCATGCAACAGCAACAGTCTGGGGCTGACTGTCTGAGAAACAGCTTTGGAGAAAAGGATCCAAGGTCCTAGTGGACAAGATGACCATTAGGCAGCAATGTGTCCTTGCAGCAAAGCAGCACATCCTGGGCTGTATTATGAGTGAAGCCAGGAAGGCAGTGATCCTTACCCTCTTTTCAGCACTTGGGAGACTACATCTGAAGTTTCTGTCCAGCTTTGGATTCACTAGGACAAAAATGCTGCTATACTGGAACAAATCCCGCAGGGGCCATCCAGGTGATCCCCCTGTGCTCTTGGGGGCTAAGTACATGACATACAAGCTAAGAGAGCTGGATCTGTTTGAATTTAAGAGAGAAGGCAAAGAGACCTTATTGCTGTCCACAACTACCTGACTGGAGGTTTCAGAGAAGACAGGGACAGACTCTTCTCAGAAGCACACAATAATAAAATGAGAAGCAACAAACACAAGTCAGAACATGGAAAATGCTAATCAGAGATAAAGGTGGTGGTTTTGGTTTTTTTAAACCATAAGTGTGGTCAACTGGCACAGGCTGTCCAGAGAGATTGTGGAATCTCTGTCCTTTGAGATGTTCAAGACTTGGCTAGACAAGCCCCTGAGTAATTACTCTAATTTGAATTGTATTGAAGAGGGGCTTGGACTGGATGACAGCCAGTGGTCCCTTCCAACTTAAACTATTCTATGATTCTGTGAACTCCAGCACTTAATTGATCTTCACTGAGTAGTTGTTGAGTATGGATACAGAACATCTCTAGTTCTCCCAAGATGAACAAAAATTGTTGATATTAAAAACATTTCCCAAAGTCATGGCAATGACTTTGGCATCAAAAATGTTCCCCAGAGTCATGTGGGAGAAGCCAATAATGATGCTGACTCACTAGCAAGAGCAAAAAGCATTTTTTTTTTTTCATGAGGAAGTATAGCTCACAATGTGGAAGTACACATCTTATACTAGTCAATTTTCCTATATTGGATTACAGGCACCAACTTCATCAACTCAAACTTTCAAATACAAACAGTCCTTCAGCTTAGAACAGACTTCTCTCTGTCACACTTTGGTACTGCAAAGCAAATGTTGCAAACCTTCTGAATTCTGATACTATATGTAGGTTGGCAACGCATGCTTGACTACAAATACTACTCAAATACAGTCCCTGCCTTAAGTGTTTGTGTGAATGCATACCAACAATGACACTGACTTGAAAAAAGAACACCCCAAATTTACAGAGAAAATCAGAAAATAATGGTTAAGTACTTTCTGAAGTTTTGCTGGAACAACAGTACACTGGTAGTTCTTTGTTCTGTTGCACATGCTTTTGATGAAGTTATAATGTACAAACATGCTTACAATCAAACAAAACGTATTTTTTATGAAAGCATTTAGGAGAGATGCACTCAACACATACACTTTTTTCCCAGCTTGTCTTAAATGACCTGCAAAAGGAGGGATAGAAGGAGCAGGAAGAGCACAAGAGCAAGGGTTGTTTGTGCACCTTTTTTTTTTTTTTTTATGTCTTACATATACTCAAAAGAAAGCTTTAATGAATCCCTGAGTTTTACTACTGAAGTCTTGGCTTCCTCCAAATCATACACCAGCTTTAAAAGAATTATATTAAAAAAAAAAATATTTTCAGTCCTGTCCTGCCACAAAAGCACTAAGCACCTCCCCTGTCAACCTTCATTCCCATCAAGAAACTCTAGAGCCCAACAGAAATAAATCCTTTTCCACTAATTAGCATTAATGGTAAAGGGCTGAATTAACAGAAAATAGTAATATTTTTCTAGCTTTACAAAGTTGAAGAATCCCCAGAAATTTTCTAAATTGACTTTGTATGCTTTTTTTAATGGTCAGTGAAGATCACTAACAACATTAGTCTACATAGTAAATTTACAATCCTACAATATCTTTTTTTACACTAACAGAGGTGTACTAAAAATGCACAGTAAAGTAGTCAGAGGCTTTACAAGATCACTGTGTTGGATTTATTCTAGGGGATAACAGAACTAACAAATAGCATACTTGTCTCAAGTTCATAAATAACAGTACCTGTAAAACTCCTTTTTCCCAGCTTTTCCCTCATCTGTAGGTATTAGCCATCCTCCATCGGCAAGTTGCATCCCATTTCCAGCTAATAAATACTCCTTACTGAAAAAGTCTTTGATGAGAAATTGGAAAGATTCTGCATTTGTGCTGTTAACTTCTGTGCAATGTTTTGAAACACCGTATGTGTAAAGCTGCAAAAAGTTAGATGTAAAAGACAAAATAATGACAATACAGTAAGAATTCAGCTGAGAGTTTTTATATTTAATGTTATAAATTGTTGTGGTTTAACCCAGCAAATCCAAAACACAGCAGTATACCAGCTATCATGAAGAAAATTAACTCTACCCCAGCTGAAACCAGAATATAAATTCAGATAAAATATTTCCTTGAGGCTGAGACAGCTTTTGTCTGACTTTGACATTTTGTATGTAATCCAAGGAGAATGGAGGAATTCACAGCAACTATTTCAGCAGAACAGCAGCAGCACAGTGTACTTTAGAAGTGTTTAAAAAAAATCACAAGGTTTTGTGCCTTCACTGTACTAAAAGCAAGAAGCTTTTGATACAGACATACCTAAGCCTAAATTTTGACTGTTATCCTAAACCAGCTCTTCATACGGGTTTAAAGTCAATAGCAACTACAATTGGTAGATTTCTTCCTTGTTTGATGTTTCTCTTGTTTGATTATAACACTACAGAGACATTTATGACCCTTATTATTTGGAATAGTCTTAAAAACTATAGATATGCAAAGCTACTTAAAAACCGTAGAAACTGGGATAACAGCTACTGTAATACTTATCTCAAAACTGAAGAGTGTATCCATTCAAAAGCTACTGAGTTTTTGTTTGCTTGTCTTAAGGAACAGTTTCCAGGAAAGACACACAATACAAAGATACCAATATACCTCTTCCGTAGAATAAAATCTAGGAGATTTCTCTTCTACTGCAGTTTTCAGAGAGATTCTATTTCTTGCAGATGTTTTAATGACATAAAGACAGCCTGGCTGTGAGCTAATATTTTGCCTATATTTCTTTTTAATTCTCATTTCCTGCAGATCTCTGGCACAGCGGAGATTTGTCATCATCTTGACCATAGCTGCAAAGAAAAAAACTCCAAAACATCAAAACCTTTTTACAGTACATATTGATTTAAGATATACAGTCACACTATAACAGCAGATTCAGAGAAGCATATTTTTCTAAGCCACTCTGCAGACTTTTAGGAACTGCAACAGTCTAAATATTCAAAGTTTAATGCATTTTTAAAAGTACTGTTTACTGAAGGCATTTGAAAATATTTATAGGAAATGAATCTATAATTCCCTGAATTAAACTTAAATCCACATATTTTTCTCATTAGACTGAACTCTATCTTCATAGAAAACTCCAAGTGAACAGAAATTAGTTTATGATGACTATAAGTCCATAATTCTGAGATTTTAACCTGTAAATATGGGATCTAATTCTGCAAATGCTCATGCACCTGTGTAAATATACAGAACGAGTCCTTCTGAAAAAGTCCAGATGATTTCATTGTAATTGTTACTGAAATTATACACATGGGAACATTCAAGAGAGCTTAGAAGGTATAAGCCCACATACTAAATAAAGTCAAACTGCTGAGCATTTAAACTCTGCCTCTTTGAAAATGACACAATTAGCCATTTATGTGGTTAAGCCTAAATTTTAATTTGGAAAAAAAAAACCAACTTAAAAAGCTTCTTGTTATTTAAAAAAAGAAGTCTGACAGAATATGCAAAACCCTTAAAAGTTCAATTATGATAGTATTCACAATAGCTAAGTGATCAAAAACTGAAAATACCTAAATTGCCATCTTCTAGCTCAGTGTCTGCTGCATGCTGGATGCAAGACTGGTGATCTTGAGATTCAGCAATATTTTGTTCAGTTGTGATCTGATTTAATTCCGTCTCTTCAGTCATATTTTCGCTGATTGGTGAGTCATATCTTTTGCTGCTGCCTTGTTCACCTGTAGAAAATGTCAGCTTGGTTTTGAAGGGTGGAATAAAAGTTTTAACAGTTTTGCCAGACTTATACAAACTTCTCGTTTCTTCGCTGTCTTTTGCAGAGTCCTTATGTGGAGTAGAAAACCCTGAAGTACCATTTGAAGAGTGGCATAGTGCATGGTGCTGAAAAATGGCAGGTTTAGATTTGAATCCTTTGAAGTCTTGATCTGGTAGAGTAAGGGTAGGATTCTTGACTTCTTGTCGTTCTTTAGTAGCCCTATCGAGATGAAAACATTTAAACATACAAGTTCCAGCTTTCTGAGAAAAATCTTTGTCAGGATTTTGATATACTTAATTTAGTAATGAAACTTTCAACACTACATCAATAAAAAGACAAAATATCAGTCTTTGACATTCTAAAAACTGAATACTTCATTTCTATCTATTGAAAAAAGAGAAATACAAGTGTAAAATTTGTTCACTGGTCTACTGCAGCAATGTGTGTTATATAGTAATTTAATATGTTTATTTTCAAGTAAAAGTATTAGTCTTCTATAAAGTTAGGTAGCAAACTATTACCATATATTTTTTAAAAGTTACAAGAACTTAAAAGGTTTTAAGAAATTGCATTCTCTAAAAGGAACTCGAAAATATATTATGAATTTCTCACCCAAAAGGTTGACAAGTTATGGGTTTTAAAGGAACATGGTATATGAATTTTCTTCTGTCTTTGAAAATGCCTGTAATTCGAAAAAAAGTTTGAAAGGGTACATTACATGGCTAGATATTTACAGCACATGTTTTTTCTATACTAATGTTATAAATATATAGAAAAGTTTCCAGAGTGGATTCAAACAGCTTTGTTCTCCCCCCACTTCCCCCAATAAAATCTTTGTACATAACACTTCACACTAGTTGCAGACAGATCTAAAGGATAAGTGACCACAATGCAGAACTCCCAAAAGTTCCTATTTGTGAGCCAGCAAGATGTTTTTAGGCTCCTACAATGGAAATGTTTATCATATATTTAATTTGTGGTAGGCTCACAATTCAATTTAGAACTCTTTTAGTAACTTTTTTTTTTTTTAAGTTACAACAGAAAAGGGCACATTTGCACACACTCCTCCTTCCATCATTGAAGGAATGCTTATCTTGGAATTAGGAACATAACTAAATCATGTCTGCCTGGAATTCAAACTCATTTGTGCTATGCTGAGTTTCAGATGAGAAGTCACATATACAAGATGCCACACATTCTAGAAGTTAGAGGCAAGACTGTACTGGAGATTAGAACTGTTTTCAGTCATTCCACCAAACAACAACAGTGTTCAGACCCTGCTGCAGGGCAAGATAATATTTACATATGAAGGGTATAAAATTATTCTCTATCAGCAACTTAGAAATACCATTTAAAACTTTCTTTAAATCATGGGGTTTATATTTAGAAAAGATTTGGGACAGAATTCAGGAACTAATATACTGGTTAAGCCAATATATTTGATGAGTGCTGCTACTGAATTCTAGGTGAGAGCATGCAGTGCTTGGAAAGAACAAGTTCTTTAAGGAACACACTTTATCCCATAACCAAAAGCCGTAGCCAAAAATCACATTATCCTAATACCCTAATCACTAACTAGCTTCACATAAAGCATCAACTCAAACTTTAAAACCCTGATTTCACTTTCATAAGACTCCATATTACTGGCTCAAAATATTAAAAGCATCTGTAATGTAAACACCTATCAGTAAGTATATTCTTCACAAATTATTATATGAAATTACCAGTACCATCTAATTTCCCTGTAGACATATTTTTTGAGAAATTACAGATCAATAAAATATATTTGTCCTAGTAAGACTAGAATTTATGAGATTTAGGATTGTGAGAAACTGGATAAACTCTTACTGAGCTAGAGTTCTTGCAGAAGTAGTACATTGTAATATATTTGGATTCTACACAATAAGGCATACCATTAATCATGTGATTTCAAGTCAGCAGAGACATTACCATAGCAGCTTCCCTGAATTTCCATGACTATATTGGTAAAAGAAGCAGCTAAACAATCTTATTATATGTTAGTTTACTGGAAATTGAAGAATTCTAAAGATAACAACTGACATCAGATTACTGCCTAGAACACAAGAAGACTGAAATTACCATCAGGGGTGCTTTTCAAAGCTTTCAAAGATCGGGGGGGATTCTTTGTTCTGTTAAATTCAAGCAGTAGCTGTCTTTTAATTGGAGGCTCTCCTAGGATAAAAACACAGATTTTTAAAAGTGATGTTGCTTTTAAGTTCAGTTTTCTACCAATACTGTAAAACTTAATTATAGTTTCTAAATAAAACATTCAAGAAGTCAGACCAAGCAGAAGTAGCAAGTCTTCATACATCTGTATTAAAAGGCCTTTTTGAACACCTCACCCCAGTTTACAAAGTTTCTTCTGTACAGAATGACTGTATACTGTATTACCAAGAATGATTTCAGGACTCCATATAATGAAGTCTGTTGCAGAATCTTTTGTGGTCAGTATGTCTGTTCCATCCAAATCAAAATTTGTGAGCCTTAAGTTATCAAACATACTCAGGATAGTCTGCCTCAAAGTGCACCACAGTGGACTTCAGCAGCACACCTCACCTGCATCTTCTTTTGTACTTTCAGTAATCAGAGTCCCTACAGAATTCTAAAAAACCATGTAACACATCTTTTACAGAAAGTGTATCTAAGGATGTGGTTTAACTGTGTCACAGTTGTTTGAAGTTGGACTGATAGAGTCACTTCTGCCCTTTCATGCCTACCCAAACTTCCCTGTGTGAGCCTGCCCAACCTTTGGACCTGAACTTGTGCAGCTAGGCTGCACTCTGATGCAGTTTACCCTTCCATAAATAGTGTTCAGCTGGCCCAGGTCCCTGAACAGGTCTAAGTGACTGTGCAAGCATTGAGTGCCAACACTTCAACCCTGAGGCAGATTAGTTTTAGATGGTAACTGCACTTTTAGACAAACAACTATTTTTCATATCAGATTAGCAATCTCAATACAAGTGAAACCTTGTCCTCACCTACAAGGCACAAAAAGGTGAATATGGAAATACTGTTAATTATTTTTTCAGGAAAAAACATTAGATTTGTGCAGAGGAAAAAAGAAAAAGTCTGCTCAAAAAGAAAAGGAGCAGTAGCTTTCTTCCATAACAGCAACATAACATAATAAAACAGCAAAATCTGCACACCATCAAAATTACTGATCACGAACATAGTTTGTATTGTGCATTTAAAGCTGTAAAGAGTGTATGAACTATTGCCTGCAGCAAGAAGAAAGATCTTCAGCTTCTACATGACCTAAAAACCAATGTGACATGCATAAAAAACCCCAAAACAACCCACTGTGCAGAAATAGGGAGTTGAACATATACACAACAAAGACTTACCAAGTGAGTTTTTTTCTTCAAAGTGCCTCTTCCCAAAGGACTTATTTTGAAAGTTTTTATCCAGCCTGCCACTGAAGGACTGTGCAGCATTAATTTGTGTTCCAGAATGTGAAACATCATCTTCCATAAAAGCTCTTGCACTTTCTACAGCCTCCACTTCCAAGTAATTTTTTGGAGTTTCGAGAAGATTAATATTCGTTTGTGCTTTAGCAGTAGCACTGCATGAACCTGCTTCTGACTCTGTTTTCATCCCCAGATTCAGCTGCCCTTTTCCAAAACACCTCGTCTCCTCTTGCTGCAAGCTATTTTTAAATAATGTTAACTGCTTGTTTTTCTTACTATGTGGTATGTACTCAGGCATTTTGACCTGGTGAGTGCTTGGAAAAGACTTCATTTCCTCAGGGTAGATGCTTTTTAAGTCAATGTCTTGACTGCAGCTTTTCTCAGTTTTGGGTTCTGGGATCACTTTATCATTTAGAGTGTTTACATGTTGACCACTCTCTTTAATTGAACTAAGTTGATCTGTAATGCAAAGCCCACTGCTTAAAAAGCCATCAGATTCTTTTAAAATTGCCTTTGCTTTTTGATAGGCATTTTTAGAGACTGTTACCTGCTTTCCACTTGCAGTGTTGAACCCAAAAACTGGATCCGAAATCAATTCAGCACTGGCATTTTCTTCCCCTTTTGGGAACGCTATCTGCATTTTCCTAGGAACTACTTCAGAGTGCATTTCAGACTTTTCAGCACCTTCCTCAACTAAATATGCTTCTTCTACATGTAATGAATGAATACCTTCCACTTCAGAAAATATCTGTCTAGCTTTCCTGAGTGACTCTTCTGATAGTTGTACAGGCTTACCACTTGCTGTACTAAAAAATCCAAGGCTGCTTATAGAAGAATCTGGCTGCTTTATCTGCTTATCTGAAACAGGCAACTGCCCTAAAGGCGTAATACTCTGTTCAAAGCATCGCCTCTGAGAATTTGAAACAGACTTTGCATCTGCAAATGTGCTTGTATCTTGGTGACCATTTTCACTAGGACTTGCATCTACTTTAATAAAATGGAATGTGGCTGAATTAATCTCTTCACTTCTTGTAGCATTTAAAAACTTAGTGGAATTAGAACACTTAGCATGAATGACTGAAGATGAATTTCTGGCAATTTCTGTTTGATTAATTCTTGAGTTAGTCTCAATTTCACATTTTACAGATTCACTGTAGTCTTCTTGAAACATTTGTCTGACTCTTACTAATGCACTTTCTGAAACAGAAACTGCTTTACCTTTTGCTGTACTAAACACAGTTTGTTTCAGATCACCCTTTTGATTTTCAACATTAAGTACTGTTTCTTTTAAGCTGCTAAGTAAATTAGTTTCATCTTCAGGAAGACTGACTAGTGACTGGTTTTGGCAAGCATTAACTATGGTGTCTGTGAAGCAGTTTGTATCAGCACGAGGTTCATTTAAATATTCCAAGTCAAATTCCTTACTGTCACTGTTCAAATGAGAAGAGCTACTTTTTGAAGTTAAAAGGAGGGATTGATTAGATTTATTGTTACTATCCTCAACAAATAAAGTATTTTTTGTAACTCCAGGCACAGATTTATCTTCGAGGTCATTTGATACCTTCATTAAATGCAGAGATGCAGCAGAGTGCACAGGAAAATCTTGCATGTTTTCTGAATCATCCCTCCTTTTTGCTGAGTATTCTGTCACTCTCTCCACAAACAGTTTTCCATTTTCAGACGTCTGAGTTCTACTTAAAGCTTCACTCTGCTGTCTGGGAAGAGATTCCAATTCTGACTTTGCAGGTCCGACATCAGCTTTTTTATGTGCATATGAATTTACCAAACTTTTTTCACAATCTTCACCTGGATTAACCAATTTATCTACTTCAACAGTATCAAGAATCACAGCGTGGTTAATGGGACTGCTCTCTATCGTCTGCTTAAATTGATTTCCTGGTTCTTCAGGAACAAGCTTTTTATTAAAATTAAGTTTTTCTGGATCACACTGAGCGATGCTTTCAATACGCAAGTCGCAGTCTTTACCACATTTATTTTTCTTTAAGGGGTTCTCAAAACTGTCATGTTCCTTTCTGAAATCAACACTTTCTGAAAAAAACTCTTCAGCTTTAGCCAAAAATCCATCAGCGATTGTTATTTTCTTGCCACTAGCAGTATGAAAACCAGTCAGATAACTCCCCTTCACTTCATTTTTTTCAACATCCACCTCTTGCTGGAAAGGTATTTGATGATGATAGTAAGAACCTTCTTTTATTCTGCTTTCATTCACTAACAGGATCTTATCATGGGTGGTGTCTTCTCCTTCCATATTTTTACTATTTGTCTTTTCTTTATCAGAGTTCTCCGAAACATTTACATCTCTTTCTCCACATTTTACATTAAGCAATTGAAGAGAATTATCCAAAGCTGCATTGGAAATGGATATATCACCACCAGCTGGAGTTCGAAATTTTTGTGACAAGTGTTCATTTTCCTGCTTTCTGTCTTCTCCTTTCTGATTAGGAGACAGGTTTTCATCTGATATACTTAAACTATGTTCTTCTGCAGTTGTAAGAGCATCTCCTAGACATGTTACATCTAACGAGTCTTCTTGCAGACTGCCTTCAACTTGGCAAGCTCCTTGATTCAAAAATAGTTTGGAATTTTTATGATCCTGGTTATGCTTTTTAATGGATGATAAACTGTTGATGATAGTGTTAGTACTATTGAAATTAACATTTTCA
Source organism: Phaethon lepturus (assembly GCF_000687285.1). NCBI lineage: Eukaryota > Metazoa > Chordata > Aves > Phaethontiformes > Phaethontidae > Phaethon > Phaethon lepturus. The sequence goes on along the minus strand of NW_010552978.1, from coordinate 15,742 downwards.
GAATAATTTATTGAGCTTTTTGTCTGATTTTCCATATTTTCCTTAAACAATGTACTAATATTTTCCTCATTTTTTTTCTGTGCATGGTGGGAAAAAGAACCTGTGGGGGAAATGGCATCTATGCTTTTGATATCTGAAACACAAACTGTTTTTCCTTTGTTTTCTTTTGTCAGGCACCTGACAAAATTACAGTTAGAAGACATACGCCCATTTGAACCGTGACATCTAGCACTAGTTCCAGAAGATTTAAACAAATAGTAATCATCATCCAAGTCCCTGAAGAGCTCTGCAGTTCTGTTCAAAGCAGCCTTAGAAATGTTTATTTTTTTACCTCCAGCTGAAGTAAAGCCTACAAAATTAGAAAAGCTGTCCTGTTTAGCTACTGGAAATCTCTCATCAGATATTCTACCTTCAGTTCTGTCTGAGTTAGTAAAAGTAACCTTTCCGTCATTTTTATGGAAAACCACCGCATTTTTTTTCTCATATTCCACCACTTTAGAGTCTTCATTTGTGTCTTCCTGCATAGTAAAATGCTTGTCACTTTTTACTTGATTTTCAGATTTAAAAGTGTTACAAAAATCAGCATCTTTCCTTGCTTCAGAAATATTTTCCACATTCTTTGTTCCACGTGTTTCTACAGTTCCTAATTGTTGAAAGGCATGACTTTGTATCACGTTACTTTGCTTTCTAAACTGTGTAAATTCAAACTGACTACCTGTTTCTTCCAGGATACTCGAAAGTTCAGCAATTTCAGCTTCTTGGCTTGCTGTCAAGGTTTGATTTGTTTCTTGCAAGGATTGTGGACTTCTAGGAAAGCTTTTACATAAGCCAACTTTATCTGGAATAAACTGTGTATGCCTGGGCTCAAGAAAACTTGTCTGTGAATCTAAAGAATCAGATAAATTAGAGCCCAACTTGCTTTCTGAATCTGAGAAAAACATATTCTCCTTTTTAACTTGATTTGAAAAGTTTCTGACTCTTTCCATGGAATAGGCTTCAGAGCATTCATTTTCAATATCTTTGAACAGCATTTTGCCTTTTGCTATACTGACTTCAGAGAATTTAATCTGCTTATTGGAAGCAGTCTGAAAGCCACCAAAGCCCAGATTCACACTGCATACATTAAGATTTACTGATGATTTCCCTTTGTACTTTAGGTTGTCATTTGGCTTTTTGCTGGAATACATAGGTGCTCCTTGCTTATCTTTTTCAGAAAATACTTCATTTAAAGAATTATCATCTATACAATCTAACAATTCATTAGCAGTCTCTACAGCTACATTATTGAAAGCAGCTGCTTGAGGGCTTTCATTGTTTTCAACTGACTTTGGCTCTTCATTGTTGGCTACAACTTCTGAAAAGGCAGCTGCATATGTTTTCTCCCCTTGTTTTAATTCAGTACTATCATTTTCTGAGCAGTTTATTCCCAAAGGTCCAAGTACTTCTCTACAGTCAACTAGTGACCACTGGTCTGTACCATGCCTTTTATCAGTTGACATTTTATTACAACAGTCACTACTGACTCCACTTAGGCCAAAGTTGATCTGACTCACAGAGTTATTGAAACTACCATTTGTCACAGACATAGTGTCATGGTGCACATCAATCAAGTGTTCATTATCCCTAGGAGAAGACCACGCAAGTTCTTCTTTCAGGCTCCGAGGTACAGTAGCTCCATTGTTCACATTAGCACTCATGTACTTGTCTTCTTCGCCTTTCTCTAAACAACAGCTTTTAGGGAGAAGTCTGGAACGCTTTCTTGCCATTAGGCATGCTGAAGTTAGAACTTTACGTTTTATATTTGAAATTATTTCACTACTTAAAGAATTTGTTTTGTCTTCTTCCTGTGTATTAGATACTTCTAAGCGTTTTAATGATGCAGCAGGTTGGCCCTCTCTTGCATTTTCCCTCAAGTCTCTCAGGTCTTGTTGCTTCAGCCTGTCATTGAGGGAATGATCAGATGAGTTACCCATTCTATCCATTTTTAAAGCACAAGTGCTGAAATTATTTTCGTTGATCTTCGGTTGCAAACGCTTTCTCTCAGCAAGAAGCAAGCAATCTACAGGAGAAGACATTAAGAAAAAGTTAATTTGGCCTATAAGATCATTTCTACACGTGCTTAACACTGGTACCATAAATATCACCTTTGTTTTCAAATGTGAATGCCTTGACAAGATTGGAGATCTGTTTAATCTAATCCTGTTCTAAGAGCCAGAAACAAGTGAGTAGGCTGCAGTTAATGCTATCAGTTGAAAAAAAAAAATCAATTTTTAGTTGCAATGAAATTTGAAGAGATGGGCTTCCGTTCCTTGTGTCTCATTTGTTTCAGAATTTAAGAAGTACTTCAGACTCCTAATATTAAGTAATTCTAGCAAGAACAACAGCTTTTAAAAATAGGAGTATGTGCTTTCTTTCATATACAATTTGTTTTTTAAAATATTTTGTGCTTCTAGAAGAAGTAGTTTTACAGTCTTAAACCCCCTAATTTTAGAAAAATAACAATACAACTTTAACATTCTTTTATTATAAACTCAGACAGGATGTTCCTTGACACTACAGATGTCTAAATAGCATTAACAAAGACAATTAGTTAAGCTTGTCTATGAGAATGTGGAAGTTTCTACTCCAGAAGCTAATCTGAGACTAAACCAGTAAGTTAGCACCAGACTACTTAAAAATAATGCTATTCTATCACTATTATTATAACAGACTAATTCCATATCTTGATTCCCAGTTGCAGAGCTAGTTTATGACACACACAACATTTACACAATTTTATCTGAAACATGTACATAAAAGGTTCTTAATAAATAAAGAATCCTCCACAAATGATGAAAAGCTTAATAACATACCTTGCTCATCAACACTGGCCACATGACAGCCTTTAAATTCATATGAATCAGATTCTAAACGTGGTAATACATGATGAATAGGTGATTCAGAGGTTACTTCTTTCTCTATTTTTTCTTCTTGATACAGTAAAGTATTATTGATTGTATATATAAATCTCTTGGATCTCTTTCTTAAGCTGGATAACATATTCAGCCGTTTAAAGCCAGACTTTTTAAGAGTATTTTCACTACTTATTGAATGTGGATCATTGCAATTATCTGGAGATGTAGCACTACATACAAGTGGGTGAGACAGAACGTCAGTGATGATAGATTTAGAAGTTGCTTTTAAATGCTTGGAAAAGCTGCCATTGTAGACTACAGAATACTCCGCGACATTTGTACTTTCAATTAAAAAAGAATTACAGTTTAAGAAGCTTATTTTGGAAACCTTCTCAGCTGCACATCCTTTTACTAACTTTGGATCTTGAACACTCAGAGGCACGGATTTTACTGGAGTTATTTCCGATGTTGAGTTGTTTTCAGAATTTTTTGCTTCATAGCACTTTTCTGACAAATTGACACTTAAGAGCTTTTGTGCTTTTATCAAGCCTGAAGTATTCAGTAAAGATGTTTCCACAGCATCATCCTGGGTCATTAGTACTGAATTCTCTTCTAAATTTGTCTCTCTACATAAGTCAGAGGGTGGAGAGCAACATGTAGACATTTCCAAGTGAGTTACATCAAGATCAGATAAGTTCAGTTGAGACCACTGGCTTGAAGATGGCACGTCTTCTGTCACAGGCTTCTCGTTCTCAGATGACTTGTGTGTTCTATAATTTTGTGCATCTCCTGCAATCCTAAGTGACTCCAATTCCTCTTCATGTCCTATTAAACAGCCATCTTTACCATCCTCTGTATCTTCATCTGTGATTTGGAGTAAAGAATCCTTCATTTCAAGTGAGTGGCTTTTTTCAGTCAAGCTAGTTTTCACTTCCTGTGAAATACCAGTCTTTCTAATAGACCGCTTGGAAGGAACATGACCCTTTCCTTGTGCTTTATCTGTGTTTATTTCACATTTCTCTACTGCATCCAGAGCATGTGGCATCAGCTGGAGGGTTCCATTGGACTTAGGAGGCATGTTGAATGTATCCTCAAAGCTATTCATCTCACCAAATAAGCCATCGAACATCTCCGACTCTAAATAGTTTAGAGAAGGCGGGGAGAGGAAAAGAAGTAAAAAATTAAGTTTTAGGAAATAACTTAGGAATAGCATTGTGTTTTTATAGGTAAATACAGCTTTCAATTTCATGGCAATTACCTTTACTCAGGAGTGCGTTTGGAAAAGTAAATCTACATGGCTTTAAAGTAGGTTACTTTTCAACAAGCAGCTTTAGAGGAAACAGGAGACTAAGGACATACATGCAGATGACCTGGCCTCCTAAGTACTGTGGTGGTTAAGCAGTTTCCAAGATGAAACATAGGGATGTCAAAAGAATTTTGGTTTTTCTACAGAATGAATTTTACAAGATAAATGTCTAGATTTTTTTTCCTCCAAAATTTATACCAGATGGTAGACACCAAACACCTTAAGAAACGGCCTATTTTTGTCTATAACTGGCAGCTAAGGAAACTGTTACGTAAAGATGATTCTAGTAAACTATCTTTTGCATTGATATAGAATACTATAGTGTCTAGAAGAATTTAGAAAAGATTGTAATTTTTAAAATTTATGAGGAAGCTTTCAACAAGTTCCAAATGATTGGCACAAATACTAGAAAAATAATGAGAAAATTTGTTTGTGTAGAGAAATAACATGCAGTGGGGAAAAAATAACCTAAACTCTACAGCATAGACAGCCTTAAAAGCTTATACATACCAAATAAAAATATTACCTCCTCAAACGTATGAAACTAGGCCTACCTATCAAATTATTTCACATTCAGAAAGATAGTTAGGTTTTATTTTGAGAGTACTTTTTAAGGCTTTTTCATATCAAATAAATTGTAACCAAGTACCTAGAAAACATCCTTGTCCTGTTTTCCTTGGGCACATAACCAATAGCTTAATTTTTTCATAAGTCTTTTTTAGGTACAATTTCTATAATTTAGAACTATTTTGCCTATTGGAACTTCTAAATAAGCTAGCGTACAAAAAATTTTCCATTTGGAAGTCCACAGAAGATTTCCCAATACTTGCTCACACACATCCAACTATTTGTAATACGTCCATTAACAGTTTATGCTCATGCTGTAGGCATAAAGCCACCTCTCTCTCATCACATCTCTCTAACAGTTACCCATTCTCTTTACTTTCTATTTTTTGCCTGAGTGGCAGAAGGTATCACTAAACAAGATCTCAAAAAGAAGAAACTGTAACACTACAGATTGAGTGTACAGGTCCTTATCCCTTATTGATGCGCGTTCCTCTCGAGTAACTTCTGTGTCCACATCCTTTCATCCTGTAACAATTTGTCAACAGAGCTTTCAAAAAGACACAGCTGTTTTTCTTTTCACTTACACAGGATCCATTACCTTTAACTGAAAAAGAAAACCAGGAGTATCTGAACGATACTGGCCGTACACTGAACAACCTGATGCTGGGGAGGGCAGAGGGCAAAATCAGGGATGTTCATTTTGACTTCGGAACACACTGGAGGGTCAGTGAAATGACAAACCCAAAACCAAGGACTGCACAACAGAATTCTCCTGTTTTCCCAGTAAGTGCCCTAACTAGGCAATAACTTCTTAAATTTGTTTCCTCAGTGCCTCTCCTTCTGGGTAAGTAATACAATACTTAGGGGAAAAAAACAGAAAAAAGAGGCTTAAGCATTAGATGTTTCTGCTCTGTAATCATACATTGACTCATTGTTAGAACATATTGCCCCATTTCAGGGTATTGAACCTATTCCTCCTACGTCATGAATAGTTCTAGACACTGAGGTTAAAGACAGACCATTTACTGTGATCAGGGTTATAAATGGAATGAATGATGTAATTTTGGTTTTTGAATTAAAGAGTTTAAATATGAAGTTTAGGGCAACAAGCCGGGGTAAAAGTATCTAAAATGTTACAGAATTTCATGTTTCCCATCAGTTTTTAAATTTAAATAGCTTCCCAGTCAACATGCTGATTACTATATATTTGAAGAATCTTAACTCTGAATCCATAGTTATAAACCTACAGTAAAGCTGTGAATTCTGCTACAAGGGCCAGATACCTAAAGCTTAGTGTTATAATGACCAGCCTTAGACTTATTTAGAGACATAAACCTTAGGAATTAATGATTGGGTTATAAATTAATATGCTTAATGAATAAACGCAAATTTAGCTCCTTCTGTAAAATTCTTAAGTGTTAATACATGACAGTACATATCTTGCAGTCCATGGCTACACTAAATGTAAACAGTTAAAAAAAGTTCTCCTCTTCCTCCAAATTACAACTAAAAAAAAATACAGCAAAAAACCTTTGAAATATGTGGTAGTTCTTCTACTTTGGACTGAGTGCATATACTCAGTCTCATTGCTATTACAGTCACAACTTATACAATATAATCTTTTCATATCCTTAAAATCAGGTAGGTATTCACATCAATATTATGACCTCTCTTATTTTCTTTGACTGAAACAAAATGTCTACCTAATAAAACTGATTGTCTTTCATGATCATACAATACTATTCAAAAGAAAACCAACACTTGAAAGCTACAAATGAGGAGGTTTGAGCTATCCTTCTTTTCACATTGCATCTTCAAATGCCAAGTTAACTATTATTAAAAAGGGAAGACAGAGGAAAAGAGATATTTGCAAAAGTTATTTTGCACTTCAAAAGAAATAGGTTTCTTCTTCCTCTTATGTTGACTCAGACATAACTGAGACATAAGAGTTTTAACTACTCTTCTTTATTGTAGTATGGGATGTAATGAGCCATTTTGGAACAGAGAAGAAGACATTAATTTGTCCTTAATTTCTCAATGTATTTTACTGACTACAGATTACTTGAATATGTTTACTACCAACTACATTTTTCTCAGCATGTTTGAATCTACAATATAAAAATAGCAGTATATATCACTCTGCAAGCAAAAATGCTTCCTGACCCCAGCATTCTCAGCCATCCTTGTTAAATTCTAAACTGATTCTTACATGTACCACCAAACAGTATTTTTAGGGCAGCCCATTCAATTCAGACAAGGAGACATACAATCCTAAGGATATATTGTCCTATCTAGCCCGTGTCAATCTCTACAACACACTTTTACACCCATGCTGAACAAATTTCAGTTAATAATCTTCCCTTCTGCCATTATTTCTCAACAAAAATAAAAAAGCTCACACTATAGTGTACATTTTCACTTGTTCACTAACATGATCTAAGAACGTAGAATAAAAACTTTTTTTCCCCGTGGATGAGCTTTTTCTGCATTCATTTAAAAAAAAAAATCAGTATTTCTTTTTCCTAAAGACTTTGTCACGTTTTTAACTACTAATAGGTAAAGTAAATGAAGAAAGGATATAGCAAGATTAAAAAACAAGCTCACCACAGAATAATGAGTATTGGGGTGAAACTTCATGATAAAGCTAAACCTATTCAATAGCTAGAAGTAGTAGTCTTGCTCCCCGTTGAGCCTGTACCATTTTTCTCTCTCAGCTCTCCCATACAGTCTCATACCTTCACTTACACCAGTACTCATCTGGTTGTCATCCAGTGGCACGGTAACCTGATTTAATTCAATGACTCAGCAGAAACTGAGTCCTTTTTTAAGGCTAGATTAGTTTTACAAAGTTGAATCAATTCAGGAAGTGGGAGTACACAGTTGGCAAAGTAAATAAGCCATAAGATCAGCTCAAGACACACAATGTGACTTCACCCTCAGTCTTGCTTCACAGTAGTAAAGCATCAATGCATACCAAAATCTTTGATGTCATCTTCAGCATTTAGCTTTACTGCCTCTGGTACAGACAGCATACTTTTGTCACTCATCCCAGGACATTTATCACGGTCGGAAAACAAGTTGTGCAAAATCTGTAAATAAAAGACATCGGCTGTTATACTACATACCAGTAAGTACCACTTCAGCAGTAAAACATGCAACTCTCAAAATTCATTGCAGTATCTGAATAATTATGCATCTCTTAAAATGAAAAGTAACATTTTCACAGGTACACTTGAAAATAAATAAGCAGATAATCTCCATTTTCAGTGCAAATCAGGTTCTATTCTACAGTCAATTTAAGGGCAGTGAATGGGTTCAGCAGTTTATTACAAGCAAGCCTTTCAAAAAAGAACATAGGAGATAGGAGGAAGAAAGACTTTTTTCTTATTTTAACTTGTAGCAGTTTGTTAACTGTGAAGTTGCAGGTAGTTAAGAATCAAACGTAAATTTGTAAATGAATCCTCTTAGCGCCATCCTCAGTTTTTAGTCTAAATAATAATTCAGCTTTCATATATACAGAGTAAAATTACAATTATGCCAGAAGTTTCCCTAATACTATCAAAGGACTGAAATTAATACTCAGTTTCAACTCTTGGTGTAGTGGTTGAACAGAAGGTATTGCCAATCGGTAACTCCCAAAACTTTGACAAAAGAGAAAGTAAAACAAACCCTCAGATAAATACCATACTGCAATTCCTGGGTTTGATTTTTCTTTGAATGACTCCCACTGCTGCTGAATCCAAGTGGTTTGTTGTTTGTTTAAAAAAAAAAAAAAAACAAACAACAAAAAACCAACAACGAAAATATTTCTCAAAGAGGGTTATTTGTGTGAATACAGTATACAGCCAGGTTTTGCAAGTTTAGTTATGTGAGCAGTAACTTTTAAAAATAGCCAGATAGGAGAGCCTAGAATGAAAATGACAGTATTTTTCATTCTTGGCTCAAGAAATGTAAACATGTAACTTTAATAGCTTAACTGAAATAACAGAAGAGCTCAGCTCTTAAAACTACTTACTATATCAGCTCTTTCATCCTGTCGCTTTGCTCCAGAAACAGAATCACTCTCTCTAGCTTCAGAAGACAGACAGACAAGTCAATTCATTTGTTCCTAAGTGATTTGCTGAGTGTGTTTGAATATGGTTGTGTTTTGGGAGGGTTTTCATTGGATTATTTTAAATACAACTGAAATTTGTAAACAAAAGACTACTAAAAACTAACTAAAAGTTCTAACTAAAAAGTCCTACAGGTGAGGCTGAGGGACACTGTATAAAAGCAGTTTCATAACAGCACAAAACACCCTAAGTCATAGGTTGAGGTTTCTGCTATGTAGGTAGACCAGTTAGCACCCTGAGACCCACCATCACTGCCTACCCCCTTTCAAGCAGTTATTCATGGCACTACTCTCTTTTTTTTCAGTCAAAGGATCTGGATGAGATCTTCAAGCCTCTGTCAGGAATTTGTTTTTTTTCTATATTCTCCCACAAGAGCAGTACTACCTTTCCACCTACATTACAAAAGAAGAAAATGAACCCTGTTTTTAAGATGCCTAGAACAGTATATTCAAATTACATGTTTCATAGACATGGCATACATGGCATCTAGGTTCCATGTAGCAGCCAAATGACTCCCTCTTTCCATTCACAGAAGTCAGATGGCAGAGAGTGGGCATCACTACTATAAAGTACTAGGCTCATCCAGGAAGAGTGGTTTGAGCTCTCATTCTCCCAGCTTATCTCCCACAAAAGCATCATTAAACTATGGGTACTTCCCCCAGCCTTTCTTTTCAGGTCATCATTCTGAACCTACAAATGCACAAAATGGCACAACTCAACAGCCTTGAGAATAGTACCACCCCCTCCTTCCCAAGAGAGATTCCCAATTCTAGCATTCATTCTTAATATGCTTTATATAGTGATAGTTTAACAACATTAAATAGAGCAATGTCAGGAGATAAGCAGTCATCCAGGTCTTCCCATTTTCTCAAGAGTTTTCATCAACAAATCATACAGTTAAATTTCATTTTATCATATACTAATGAAATCCCACTTACAACAACACCTTAGGCTGAGGCTAACAGCATCACTATTAATTACCACTTAAACAGTCATCACCCACTCATTCTCATTCACCGTTACGCTGGCACACTGTTTGTGCAGCTGCGCAGTAAATGAGGTCCAGGAATTGCCCTGTCTAAATAACCCAGGAAATATGGTCTTCAACTGGATCAGTATCTCTGTCTCACTGCATCAGTATGATGTTAGGCACAGTGAGAGGGGTTAAAAATGCTGAAGCCAGCACTGCTGCTGGAAAGTTTACTCAACAGGCTACCTCCTTAGACTTCATAAACATATCCAAATGACTTAACCTAGTAGTATCTAGTTTTGTGACAGTGCAAAGTTATCATTATCTAATCCTCTTTCTATGCTTTGTTATATTATTTCTAAATTTATATTCCCTAATCCCTTGTACAAAGGAAGAAAACTTCTGAAAAGCAATGACACAATTTCATTTCTTCCTTTTAGGGCTGTAATATTTAAAGTCACCCATTAAGCATCGCTGTAAGAATTTTGTCCTTTTTAATTAAAAAAAAAAAAAATTGTCAAAACCAGGAATTTTAACCCTTAGCAACTGCTCACTTTTACAAATACCTATTATCACCGTTGCACCCAGTGTAGGAGGTGTGGCCAAAGAACTTGACCAGGACATATCTGGATCTACTTCTGCTCCCAGACTTTCAGAAATACGTTTTGGAGTTCTGACCTAGAAATACATTTAACAATTATTTCTATGCAGAATTCTAAATGTACAACTCAGGAAAAAGAAAACAAAACGCAGAAATAAAATATTTACCTCCAGAAGTTTTGGTGTGCAAAACAAGCTCACATATGGTCCTACAAAACATTATGTAATAAGGATATTAGATAATATCCAAGACATAAGGATTTATATCGACAGATACCAAAGAAGTGAAAATACAAACCAGGCATATTATTTCTCTGAGGTGTTCTGTAAGTATTCCTTAAAACAGTTGGACTGCAAAACAAAACCAAATAAAAGAAATATTAATTTCACTTCTCAATTTCTGAAAATAAGTAACTATTTCAGACATTACCTGTATTACCAACTCCATCCTTTGCAACGATGGCTATTTCACTGACTAAATAAAATGTAGATTTCTCCTAACCATCAGTCAGTATTTTAAACCTTACCATAAGTTTATTACAAACTGTAAAATGCTTCTTTTATGAAATATGGTAATTTTCAGTGATTATTTGTCTGACAAATAATACAACAGATTTCAATAGAACCAGGCATTTCTTAATATGCTGTATGAAACTACAGAAATTGGCTTAACTGATTTTAATTATATAATTAGTTTAACTATTCTTATAATCAATGTGAGTATTTTGACCAGATTTATCTGAAGCATATACATTTAAACGTAGAAATCAAGGTTATTACTAAAAAACCTCAGTAAATATTATAAATAGCTTTACAAATTACTACTTGAGAAGCACATGATACATCACTACTACTCTTTCTTGCATTGGATGTTGAGGATTTGGGAAGCTGAAATAATGTCAATAAATGCCATATGTGAAGGAGTATAAAAATAGAGAAGACCACCACCTGAAAGCAAGGAAGTTTTCAAAATTAGCTAGCATTTTATTTTCAATTCATTTAGCAACTTACAAGTATCATAAACATACAAGACCTACAACATTATTGTCTGCTCTGAAGAAGTCTATCTATCAAATACGAATACAGTGGGTTTAATATTTCTTTTTGCTTAAATCAGTTTATTTTATATTTGTGTTGACATATTTAGCATACCTAGCAGCAAGGCAGTTGCGGCAGGTACCAGGAGGAGAAGCAAGTATTTCATTTTCTTGATCTATCTTTCTTCTTGTGATACTTGGGCTTATAAAATTCTCTCTGCCTACAACATAGAAGTTAATAATCAACACAACCTTGCAGAACAAGTAACAGTTGAAGTTTAAGGATAATCTTTAAAAAAATTAAGCAATGTCTGATTTTTAGTTAAAAAAACACCAACAAACACCAACCAAGTACTACCTTTTCCTCTAGTGTTTTGAACACGTTCAAATTCTATATCCGAACAATGCTAAATACATTTCAAATGCACAGCCTAAATGCTCATTATGTCACTTTATTCATTTGATATGTATGTGTTTCAGTGTATTTCCTTGGTATTATTCAGGTCACATATCCCATTTCAGTTTTAGTATACTGTTTTGTGCCTTTCTTGTCACTGCAGAAGTTATTCTTAGGAGAAACTCAATACATGCAAACATGCATTTGTACCAGCTTTCCCTCAAATTTACTTAAGACATGCACTTCATGATTTGAATAATCGGCATAAAGCAAAAATTATTTCTGAACTGTTAGTGGAAGCACTGTCATTGGTAGCAGTATCTATTTATATGCTATGCATCTCCAGGCAAGAGAAAGAATGTGCCCACCAAAGCAGCAGAATCCTCTAAACAGTGAGCCCCTCACATGAACAAAGAACTACTCAAAACAATTCCTACTCAGAAATTTCCAAACAACTTCCGTATCAGAAGTTACACCTAGGTTTCTGCATTTCTCTCTGCTTCTCTGTTCTCGAGTCCATATGCCCAGCACGGCTGCATCCCAGTACCATACCAAGGTGAAATCCATCAGCTTCCATCCGTGCTTCTTGTTTTCACAAGAAGGCAAACTAGGAACACAAGCCAGCTGGCTCTAACCAAGAAAACCAGAAGAAAAAGATCTCAGGCAAGTCACAGGTAACTATAGAAACTTTGGTAATAGTCATCTTCCCTTCCTTAGGGAGCAGATACAACTGTCTGCATGCACAAGCACAGAGCAAAATTAACCATTTTCAAGAGAAGAATCATGAGGTTCCTTTGTTTGTAACTTATGAAATGCTACCAGGAATTCAGTAGGGACTTACCCTGTAGAAATCCAAACAGTTAACCATGTTCTCAGCTGAGAATAAGTTGAGCAGAAGTTCAGCAATAAACTTAAGTGAAACAAAGAGGGTAGCAATATTCTATGGAAGCAATGTTAAACAGTAACACAGTTCTACACCTTTAAATACCTTACTTTGGGATCTAAGAACGTGTCTTGTGTTCATCTGTAACCTGTTTCAAAGAGTTTCTCTTACTGTTAGGAGGGCACAGACACAGTAGATGTACAAATCAGATATTGCAGGAATAGGGTTAGATATTCTTCCATTGAAAAGATTCTTATATACAGTCATGCATACATTCTCCATAGAAAAGATCCTTCTTTCTCTCTACAAGGAAAGGTACTATGGCTTGCAGGTACATCAAAAAGGAGCAGAGTGATATGTACATTCATGGCATACTTGGGATTTGGAAATAATGTAGTGAGAAGTACCTCATAAAAGCAGTAAAATTCCTTGTCTCCAAATGGCAAAGTGTAACTTCTTTCCATGACTTATAGTTTTACTAATTCAAAGAGTGCAATGCTTCAAAATCTTTATACGAAAGTTTAAGGAGTGCCCTACAGATGGCCTCATACTGCAGCACGATAAGCATCATTCTCTCTCTTGAAAAGATTTTCAGAGATTTTTAAATAAAACGGAAGTCAGACTGCTAAAAAAATTCACTCTGATTCTCAGTCACCAGGTTACCCTAATAAGCTCATATGTTCATTATATTAATAGTATTTAGAGTATTAGGACTAGGATAATATCTCTTCTACAGGGAACTTTGCATGTACATTACCATTGTTTATTGCAAGGCTGAATTCATTATCGAGATTAATTTTGCATATTTAGAAGTGATTTTCAGAAGCCGACTAAGATAACCTTTTTACTCATACAATTTACAGAATCACAGAATCACTAAGTTGGAAAGGACCTTCAAGATCATCAAGTCCAACCATTAATCCAGCGCCAGTAGCATTGGCAATTTCTGCAGTAGCATTGTCTATTACATTAATAATCATCAGCTAAACAAAAAGTAATAAATAAAAAAGTCTCTTGTTTCTGGAGGACACAAGCAGTCTTTAAGTACCGCTTTAAAAAAAATAAAAGTTACTCACTTGCTCCTATTTTTTTCTGATCCAGTTCTTTTCCAGGAGAAGAATAAGGTGGCAATATCATATTTTCTTCTTTAAAAATCAGTGGAGTTGATGCCAGCTGACTGTATGTGGAGGGTTTTGCTCTTGGAGTTTTAAAAGATGTTTGATCAAGCCAGCCAATGGGACCATCAAGTTCTCCTAACAATTTAGGCTCATATAAGGGTGCTTCTGCGCTGAGTTCTTCAAACCAATTGAGACTGATAGGCCCCAGGTCTATGAAGAAAACCATACAGAAAATGACATTAAAAAAAAAAGAAACCTGACAAATGGCATGCAAATAACACACGACAAGTATCAGTTCATATGCTATTAAACCGGGACATAAAATAGAATTCTTCATTCTATGTACAATACATATAAGAGAAGCACATAATTAGATTTAAATTAATTCAAATTTAATGCTCCACGCAGGGTGTGAAAACACATTCAGCACATTTAAATGCTAGCAGCAAACCACGTTGCTCCTTCCATTGTCATCCTTTTATTTCCAGATAGCTTTGAACTCTAATACACACAAAGTATACAAAAACACCTGCCCAAATTCGCAGACCATTAACAAAACTAATCAAAGAGCAAATAAATATCCACTTTGTTTAAAATTAAAAATATACATATGGCTTTTAGTTTATCTCTTATTTTACTCAGACTGGCAAGCTAAACAGGTTCCTTCTAACATTAATAAATCATACAACTAGAGATGGATTTGGCAAAAGACTAAACCTGGCCTGCACGCAGGTACATAAGGAAGTCACAGATAAAAAAAAAAGTACAAAAAATAACTGAGCACACATTATGAAAAAAAAAGCTACAAATACAATTTAAACATATTTAAAAAGGTAGATATTAGAGAATACAGATTTGAGGCAAATAGAGCTGCTAACAAGTTGCATAACACTTTTATATGGAATACACAGTGTATGGAATATGTGTTTAGAATAGCAATATCCAGAAAGCAACCCTAATAAAAGTTATTTACTGTACTCAAGCTGTACCTGATTCACTGCAACGTGCCTTAAATATTTCAAAGAACGTCAGTCTTTCCACAGGTTTGTAAGCCATTTTCTGATCCATAGCATTACTGGAAGAGTTGTTGAAAAACCTGAGAAGAAATAAGAAAACACTTTCATACAGTGCTATTTTAATGTCATGGGGCAGCAAGTCTTAACCCTGCTTTCCTGCATTTCTTGGGAGGCATGTCGTAACCCAACCTGTTTAGCTTTCAGACTGTGATGTGTGCGTGCAAACACCACAATGACGAACACGGTACGAAAACAACAGACAAGAAAAGCACAGGGAATTATACCAGAGATAATAAAAATACTAAGCAAATACATGAGAAGAATC
This sequence comes from Phaethon lepturus, assembly GCF_000687285.1. Lineage (NCBI taxonomy): Eukaryota > Metazoa > Chordata > Aves > Phaethontiformes > Phaethontidae > Phaethon > Phaethon lepturus. The sequence continues at coordinate 517 of NW_010552978.1, read as the reverse complement.
AAGATGGAATAGGTAAAACACTTTTGAGGTATTTTAAATATAAATGAAAAAATCCACACTCGTTACTATACGTTAGAATATGTACTATTACATATAAACTCTTAAAACTTATGTGCCAAGAATTTGATTTAAAGTTGCTCTCAAATGGAGCGGACATTGCCAGTTTCACAGGTCTGTTAAAAGACAGGTCTAAATAAGACTGCCACAGAAACTTTCCTGTTTATTTTCATACATTTATTGTTTCCACTGTAAAATCAATCCCACGTGATAGCTGTTTTATACACACTGCCTTACCTAAACGAAGGGAGAAACAGGCGTTTAAAAAAAAAAAAAAAGGTAAAGAAACAAAAAACTTCCAGGAAAAAAATTCAGAAATACATTTTAAAAGACGAAGCGACCTATCCACGCTGCTTCCCGTTAGAGAAAGCTCCTACCGGGTAACCCCCCCACGCACGGGGCGCTCACCGGGTCACCCCGCAGCGCCGAGGGGCCTGAAAGGACGAGCCCCAGCCCCCTT
>NW_010552977.1:4150-4395 GCF_000687285.1 Phaethon lepturus | reverse complement strand
AATGCAGAAGGGCTGGTATTGATCTGTCTTCATTACCCATTTCACTCAAGTTTCAAATCAACAAAATACACTTTTCCGCTCCGCTGCCCTCCCCGCCGCAGCAGACAAAAGAAAAGCAATTTCCCGCAGTTTGCTCCAAACTCCTCTCCCCTTCCCTCAGCGCCCTTCAAGCCCCTCTCCCATTTCAGAGGCTTTTTAACCTCAGCACGTTGCTCCCACCGAAGGCCGGGAGGCCCCGGGCTCTT
>NW_010552977.1:3277-3999 GCF_000687285.1 Phaethon lepturus | reverse complement strand
CGTCCCACGCCTCTGGCCAGCAGCGTCTCCCCATGCGGGCAGGATCCCGGGGAGATCCGCTGCTCCCGACCAGCCTCGCGCAGGAGAGGAGTGCCCTGCAGACCGTCTGCAGCAGAAGTCCTCCAACACAACGCTTTGTTGGCATCCACCAAGTTTCTAATGATTTTAAAGTTGCAAAGAAATAAAACCATTTTAAAATGTTCCAGGGTAGGGTTTTTGGGGATTTTTTTAGACGCAGCTGTAACTGGAGTGTCAGCTGTGAGGCTGTCCACACACACCTCCCGGCGTCTGGGGGAGAGAGGGTTCAGACTCCAAAAAAAAACCCCGCCCTGAGATCCCTATCGAGCCCAGCAGCTCCTTGTTTGTTTTTAAGAGCACGCCATCACCGACTGTCGTTAATAGTCCCGCTGGCTCGGCGCCCCATAACCGTCCCGTCCCCATCAGCGAGGCGGCAGGGAGCTGCTCGCCGCCAAGGCCAGCGTGTGGTCTCGGCAAGTGCGGGGGACTTGCAGCGCTCCTGGGTGTTGGGTGCTGGGGCTCCTGCTCTCTCTGCCGACGCTGGGACCCTCCTGCTCGCTTCACCCGGGACTGGGAGCTGGGAGCTGGCCGGGGGGAGCTGAGGGGAGGCCACCGAAACAGCCCAAAATACCCAAGTGACGTGGAAATCCAGCCCCAAGGGGCTGCGGTGCAGCTGCGTCTCCGCAGGCAAAGCCCGCGGGGGG
>NW_010552977.1:2850-3241 GCF_000687285.1 Phaethon lepturus | reverse complement strand
GATGCCCCCCGCGGGGTCCTGCTCTGCTCCTCCCGCCCTCCCCAGCCAGGGGCTGCTGCACTGGGACCCAGCCTTCCTCCTCCTCCTCCTCCAGCCGTCCTGGCCAGTCTCATCCACACCACTCTGCCGTTAGATAAACTTCCTTTCAAAGGAGTCTGCTTAATCCTCTATCTCCCCTCGGCCAGATCCCGCTCCAGCTGCCGGCCGGGCCGGTGGGGCCGGGGGGGAGGAAGAGGCCGGTCGCTGCTGAGTTATGAGCTATTTCTGACTCACGTCTACAACTTTCACAAGTCCTTTTGCAACACAAAAAGGGAGGAGGGGAGAGGAAGGCAGATCCAGCTCACTCCGGCAAAGCCGCTGGCCAGATGGGCAGGGTGGGGGGGGGAGGCCG
>NW_010552977.1:0-2281 GCF_000687285.1 Phaethon lepturus | reverse complement strand
GCGCCGGCTCAGCCTGGCATAGGCAGGACCTCCAGCTCTGGGAGCGCTTGTGCTAATTACTTTCCTTTGTTAATTAAACCCACGTGGCTCTAATAAGGTAACCTGCTGTTCTCCGATAAATTTAATTAGCCTGGAGGGAGAGCCCCTCCGCACAGCTATTTAAATTGTCACTTTCCATCGCTTGGGCTTTGCTTCGTCCTGCCTTCCCCCCTCCCCGGGCTCACACCCCTCTCCTGCCCCTCTCCTCCGGCGGAGGAGCGCAGCAAAGGGGAACTCCCCCCTCCCCTATGGGAGCAGGATGCCACCCAAGGGTGCTGCATCCACCCAAAACCCCACCCCAGCTGGGCCCAAGGCACGCTGGCACACAGTCACCTTCTCTCCCTGGCCCTCATCCCGCCTGGAGCCAGCCCTTCCTCTCCCACCATGCCAGCCCAGAAGGGGTCCACAATCCACCCTCCCCCCAAATTTCTGGAGGTTTACAGGGGATTTAAGTCTTTGTGGGCTCCTAGTGGGCTTCAGCCATCCTGAAAACACAGGTGACGCGTGTTCGTGCGTGCACTTTCCCACAGCATGTTTGCAGCCGAGCCCTTCCCAAAAAGGGGGTGATGGGGACACACACACACGTCCTCGGGGCTCACCTGCACCGCCGGCTGCTTGCCCTCATTGCTGCTGGGGGAGCTCAGCCCCGTGGCCTGCTGCAGCAGGAACTGGCGTGCCACCTGGAGAGCCTGCAAAAGAGACAGAGCAGGGTGGGCAGGAGGAAGGGTACCCTCTTCCTCCTCCCTCCTCCGGGCACGCTCCCCTTCCAGCTCCCCGGAGCAGCACCCGGACGCAGGGCCGGCCAGCCTGGCTCTCCACGGGCTCGAGGAGCGGCTGAGGGAACTGGGGGTGTTCAGTCTGGAGAAGAGGAGGCTGAGGGGAGCCCTCATCGCTCTCTACAACTGCCTGAAAGGGGGTTGTGGTGAGGTGGGGGTTGGTCTCTTCTCCCAAGTAACCAGCTATAGGATGAGAGGAAATGGCCTCAACCTGCACCGGGGGAGGTTTAGATTGGATATCAGGAAAAATTTCTTTACGGAGAGAGTGGTCACGCATCGGCACAGGCTGCCCAGGGAGGTGGTGGAGTCAGCATCACTGAAGTGTTCAAACAACGTGTGGACGTGGCACTTCAGGACGTGGCTTAGTGGGCACGGGGGTGTTGGGGTGATGGTTGGACTTGATGATCTTAAAGGTCTCTTCCAACCTTAACGATTTTGTGATTCTGTGTGTCTGTGATTCATGGGTGATGGGCACTCAAGCGATGCACAAGGAGGGGAGCGCCCCGTGATGATCCCCACACGCCCTCTCCTGCCACACTACGACCAGTACATCCCATTACAGGCCACCGCTGTCCCTATCCCCCAGAGCTATGCCCCTGGCCTGGGCCATGGGGACCTGGGGGCAATCCTGCCCTCTTCCAAAAACCCCCTCCCCGTCTTCAGCAAGTCACCAGGTCCAGCACCTTCCATGGCTCTGGCAGGTTTTCACGTGGGTCAGCGCCAGCCCCGGCACACGCGGCCCTTGGCCAGGCACAACTGGTGGGTGGCCACCTGATTTATTCCAGCCTTGCATGGAGCCACCACTCTGGTTTTGCTGCAGCTGACACCCTTTTGTGTCTAGAGCTACCGCGTATATTTAATTTTACATCTGATCGTCACGCTGGAGCACCAAGAAGTCCCTATCACCGCCCGGTTTCGGGTCAGGCCAAGTGCAGGATTACACCCTGAATTAATGATCCATGAACACATCTGCACAGAGGCTACCACGATGCAGGAGGAGTTCAGCAACTCGCACAAGCGACCGAGATGAAACCTGCTTATTTTTACGTGCGTTTGCTTAGAAAGGGTTATGGCTTCCCTTAACTTGTTTGCAGGAATGAAGGTGTCTTGCTGGGAAGTCGCACAACAGGCAAAGAAGGGAAAAACCAACACGAACTGATAAAAAACACTTGTGGAAACACATGCAGGCACGAGCAACTGCGAACAAGCCGTGCGCAGCGGTGTCGGCAGCTGAAGAAAGTAGGTGAAATGAAGGAAAATCCTGCAAAGAGATGAGAAGAGAGGAGCAAGCGCGAGCCGGCAGAATCGGGGGCGCGTGAAAGCCGAGAAAAGGCGTTTCATTCAGGAGCTGAGAGCTGGGAAAGGGAATAAAAGCCCTAACGAAAACAACCCTGCGGTACCCGGCTGCTGCTCCCAGACCCGCTTCCTTGTACGCTCCTTAGTTTTGCTTTTAAAGATGACTTTTT
>NW_010552976.1:46715-56599 GCF_000687285.1 Phaethon lepturus | reverse complement strand
ATATATATATAAAAACAAGATACCCAGAGGCACTGGTTTGCATTAGGGCTTAATTTCCAGCTAAATTAAAAATCAAATCCAGGCATTTTGAATGCCTAAGGGGCACAAAAGCAGCACCCAAAATCATTAACTTTTGCACCTCTTATAATACATCCCAAACCGGTCAGATTTGTTTTTCAAAATTTTGTAGTAAAATAAAAGTGCTCTTTGAGGAAAATCTATGCAATTAAACAGCAGATGCTTAACCCCTGAAAAATAGAGGCTTATAACAGAAGTGCTGATAGACCCTTAACCATAGCATCATTAGCAGCAGGTGCTGCTAGAGTTATCAGTTTTCTAAATAGTTTTAATGTAAACAGTATTCTTAAGCTCTAAGTGTAGCATAATGGTTGGGATTTGCTCTTTAATTCTTTTTACTAGAAAGATACAGCTCATTTAAAATAGCTGGTAGATACAGAAAGCATAAATATACAGTAAGTTTAGACACTGATTGTACTAAATGCAACAATACAAAGAAGCAAACAGGAACACAAATGGTAACACAATAAAACTGTATTACATTTGTGCTTCAAATATTACAATACATTATATACAATAGTCCAAAATAAACATCTCATGCCAAATGACACAAAAAGAAACAAAAAACCAAACAAACCAAAAACCCCAAGAGCAAGCAAAAAGAATCCAGCTGTATGTACAGTACCTTTTTTAATTAACATTCAACTCTGAACTGGAGAAATTTTCACTACATACAGATGCAGTCCGCCTTTTATTTCACGCAACCATTCTGTCTCCCTATATCTATGCTATTCAGTAGGTTCCTGTGTCATCTCTTATATACATGTTGAGCAAAAAAGATAAAAGAACATAGTGCTTTGTATTCTTAATGATGTGGCATCAGATCAGCGAACCTGGGGTGCATAACCTTCTTTCATTAAACCCTCCTCATAGTCCGTCTGGCACAGAATCATGTTGTTCTTCAGGAAAAATTTGTCTCCAACACAAAATCTGAAATTACAATAATAAAGGAAAAAAAAAGGTAGGTTCAGGACGAATGATGTGATATTGTGATATGATCTTACACGTAAGGACTGTACAACAACTGTTCGCGATTTTGTTGTACCGACAACACGGCTCGCACCTCTGCCGTCGGTCGCAGCGCACCCGGGCGCGTGTGCACGCATGTGAAAGCCCCGCAGAGAAATTGCTCCGGTATCAGAATTAATCCTGTGCTTTCAACAAAATCTGGTGTGTTCACGCGCTTTTGCTTCCCCAGCCAAAGACTTCATTCAAAGCCCACTGAAGTCTGTGGGAGTCTTGGATCATGTCACTAGCACACAGATAAAACAGAATAAATATCCCAGGCTACTGAGTTGAGTGAAAAGTAAATGCCCTGCTTTCAGGCAAATCAGAAGGAAAACACAGTGATCGTATGCAGTAGGAAGCTCAGCTGAGATATGTTACATTTGTCTTGTGCAGGCGTACCGTTAAGAATTTCTTGTTGTATTCCAGTTGGATATTTTTACTAGAAATGATGTAAACCGGTGGTTCTGAGAACCGTTTCTAGCCTACACATGACTTCTTTACATACTTTGTGGTGCAAACTAGAGACACGCAGGCAGGTATGCAGAGAAACCTTTTTTTTTTCCCCCCTGTAGGAGTTGATTATAAACTTAGTTACTCAGCTAAATTCTCTCTCGTGGTATCAGTATACCTACCTTGTTATACTATTACGTGCATCAGAATGATCTGATTGCTACAAAACGCTACCGAGATATTTCATCTGATTTTCTCTGATGAGCAGGAAAATCACGTAACGTTAACGCTCCTGCTTGGCTGGCTGGCTTCAAACTTCGAGTGAAGTAGGATTTCCCAGCTATGCAGTACGCGTGAATGTAAGAAGGCTCTTCACTGACACCCCCCTCAACCCCTTCCTCCCGCCGCCCCCCCCACAAAGCCAATCTTCTTGAAGGTACTTAGGGAGCAAGTGAATAGGGCCAACGCACAGAGAAAGAGTTTCCCTAGTGACTGCCTTGGCAAGGGTTATGTGCCTTTGTTTATAGTGAACTCTCCATATAAAATACATTGGGAGGCACTGCTCACACTCTTCCAATTAAAATGAAAGAAAGTAACCTAAATGAACCCCTTAACACTGACGTGAATAAATGAAACCAGTTTCTCCCAGCTAATTATGGATCTCACTACATAAAGTATTGTTTAATGTGTAACAGATTATAATGTCCTTTTTTGTATAATTTCCAAATGGTGACATCTTGGACACAATTAGGGTCAGATATAAATGCTTGTGGTGTTTACGGTAGATTTAACAACAGAGTAGCTATGGGAATAGCTGTATATGTATTTAATTGTAACAATTTAACCTTGGAATGGTGGTGCCTGCTGTAGCTGACCCAGTAAAACTACATAAATGACACCGGTTGACCCGCCTGACCTCTGATAGTGGTCTCTCTTTATCAGATAGTCAATTCCTAATGATGTTCAGGCAGAAATCTTGGTGAATTGTCACAGATTAAATTGTGTATTGAAAGCAGTCCTTTAATGTTTTGTGAAGTTGGAGGTTTAAATGAGTAGCAGTTGGACTGATTTACATTTGTGAAGATTGGAATGCTAGACAAACAGTGAACCCATTTATTTTCCAACTGGGTAGCTTTGGAAATTTATCCTTATGCTAGCTAAATAGATAGAGGGAAAATAGTGTAATAAAAAAGTGGATTGGAAAGAATTAGCTCTGCTCTTAAAGGAAAATTGTTTTGTTTATTTGTGGACTTTTTTTGTGTAGGATTACTGCCTGTTGCTGATGATGATTGAAAATAGAGATTAAGGAATGATCCTGAAATCTTTAAGTTATTTATAATCAAGACTCTTCTGTAGAATTTACAGGTTCCTGCCATCCTTCCCACCCCAATCCTGGTATATTAGGCTACTAACAACAGAAAAGTGTTTTGCATAGGTGTGTTGAAATGCAGAATTCCTGAAACAAACAAGTTCTTTGGCAGTTTCTCTAGTTTCCATCCTTTGTATTTCTGTCCATTGATAAAAATTCTTTTGTGCATCTTACCAGATTAGGTAAAGGAGTCTTAACTAGTGCTAATAGGTACAAGTGCTTTGCCCAAAGAAGTCACATTTAAAAAAGAAAAAAAAGAAAACAAATAAATAGTCCTTCGTAGTTTCTCTTAAAGGAACATACGGATTACTGCGGACTAAAGCAGGGGAAGTTAGGTATTGTGACAAATCAGTCACTCCGTTGCAGTTAGCCCAAGGATTACTGATGGGGACTGAGCAGGGGATGTCTGGCCAGCAGTGCCCACCACATCAGAGGGTTACTGTGCAGCAGGGCATCCCTCCTTGCGGGTCAGGCACTGGTGGGAGACACGACCACCTCTGTTCGCCCAGCAGAAAGCACTAACTCCAAACTGTGAATGTTATTCAGCTGTTTATTCCTTTGTGTTCCAGCGTAATACAGAGCTTAGCGGACTAATTTGTTTTAAATATTTAGTAAATGAAAAATACGCTGCTGAAGTGCAATTCACTTGCACAGCAATACTTTCACATGTGACTTCTTCCAATGTTGCTTGCATCAAGACCCTGGCTGAAGGATTTTGTTTCTCAGCCCTCAGAGAAGTGCCACGATTGGAATTAAACCGCACCAGCTACACGAGGGAGTCAGGATGCCTTTCCCAATAAAAAGTGTCAATGCCTTTTGCTTTTGCTATGTTAATATGTCGAGCCAGAAATGCTCTACCTATGTCTACATGGCATTTGACAGCTTTACGCATGAGTGGGTTTAAACATACACAGTTCCACAAATCATTTACCTTCCAAGTGTACAGCTGTCTTGTGGAGAGGCTGCCAGTGGCCTGTCTAGACACGCTTGGCTGTGTGATAACCTGTGGGGTGGGGGGTCTGTCTGCATGGTAAGACACCCTCTGGGTTCATCTGGGGCTGCGTTTGCACGCTGGGGGTGATCCTCTGAGCCTTGGGGCAAACCTGTTACTCGAGATACGTATGGTCCAAATTTTACAACTGTTTTCATATTGTGCAAGTTCAGTGGCTGAAACACATTGGCAAAGACTGACGGTGAGGCTTGCATGTGCCCCGGGTATTAAATGTGTGAATTATGCACTCACTAGGTGGCAAAGAGGTAAGCACCAGGGGAAGAACATATAAAAATGGCATGCTAGCTCCCAAGTACAATGAGACAAGGCGAATAGATGGATGAAGTGTGACAAATTCTGTCCATCCACACCTTCAACCTTATTTGACTCTCAAAAGCAGATTTAGTCTCTTCTGAAATCAAAGAGCTAAATCTTGCAACTACTTCAGATTGGTTTTGCACACCAAATGTAAAACTGGCTCAGCTTTAAAGTGGAAGGGTAAATTCAAGCCTAGCCTTCCACCTCTGGCAAGTGTTGGTTTTTTTTATGGAATTGGCACAGGATGTAAAGCAGGGCGCAATCTGGGCACGTATATCACATGGAGTCAAGGAGCATATTAAGACGCCACTCCGTTAGGAGTATATAATGAGGCAAGACTATTACTCTTCTAGCAGGCAGATGGTAGTCTTCAGCCTTCCCTAAAACCCTCACCCAATTTATTTAATAGGCAGGCAAAATGAACAAGAAAAAATATACAATAGGCTGCATTAACATGCCAGATTGGACTTACTGCCATAAATTGATAATACTACTTTTGACACGACTGTGACATTAGTAGAATGACCATTATAATTAACCTACATCCTAGAACTCCTGTCATATTTTACAATGGCAAAAGGAAGGCCATTTATATTACAAAATGACCTCTGTTATCACCTTGTTTGGAAGGGGAAGGTGTGCCTAGACTAATCACAAGAAGTATAAAACTTACATTTTGAGAAATAGCTGTTTCATTGTTCAGAACAGATATTTAAGGAGATCTCACTGCTGTCTGTCATCTTTTCTGATGTACAGGATGTGTGTCAAGGTACCAAAGACTTCTTAAGAAAGTGAGAGAAATATTGCTGTGAATAAAGATGGCTGTGTGTGAAGTGCCTCCTCTGGTAATGTCAGGTCTTTGTTGTTGTAGAAAGAAACAAAATCTGGAAGCATTTAATTGATTTCCTCTAGGATGAAGCAAGCTCAGACTTACACTCACACCCTTCCCCTCTGCTTTGTGCACTCAGTGATGTAACTTGTCCTCTGCTTTTCCCTCTTTCTTCTTTTTTCTAAAGCTCCTTTGAGTTTCCAGTATAACTCAAATTAATCTTAATCCATATGCATCACCAAGAGAACAAAGACATGCTTTTACATCACAGTTCATCAGTCCACACCTATGGTTTACTAACTCTAGGGTTCTGTCAAAATGTCCATTTATTGTCAAAGAGTGGAATGTGGGAGCTGTGCCTGGGTTTGTGCATTTTTACTAGTACAATGTAGCATATATACACACAGAACCCTGGTTCAACTTACAACGACAAACCTCAACTCGGTGTGCTTTTCATTTACTATTTTTTTCAAAAGCAGGTGTGGAGAATGTGTTAATTTTTATTCTACATTTCGAGACACTCAATGGAAATCAGCAGTATTCAGGTCTTTGCAATTTATAGAATGACCACTCATGCAAAAATCTGATGTGGGTGTTTGAAATAAGGGTGTCCCTGGCATTGCATTACCTCCCCTCCCTTGACAGAGAACAAAGGCAGCACTGTGTGGGCATTTTACAGTTTATACTGGAGGTAAGTGTTTACAGCTACATCAGGACAGCTATTGGAATGAGTGTGTAACCATTTTCAGGCCAGTTCCCATTAAAATAAAGGCTTTTTTGGATAGAAGGATAGAACATTTGATTTAAACACCCCTCAGCGATAGCAGATGGGGGTTTTAAACCATACCCTGAGTTGACTTCAAATGGCAGAGAGAAAATATTGCAGAAGTACGGGACAGGCTGCTAAAGCAGCCGACAGGCAGTGAAAGGAAGACATGGAAACTCCGGAAAGTGGGAAAGCCGAAGGCAGACTGACATCATTGCTGTAGTCAAAAGTGTCAAGCACAGATACAGCTGAGCCCACTCGCAAGATTTTCCACTCCATTTTGCCAGTCACACAAATGCAATCTGACAAAGTGTGAAAGGCAATGTCTGTTTACAAGTTTATTTTTCCAGTGGTTTCCAGGTTTTTTTCCTTTAAATTTTCTGCAGAAATTAACTATATTGAGGCTACTGCCAATGTGAGGTGAAGTGCTTCTGAGAAGTTTAGTATGTTTACAGGGAAGAAAGGGGAGTACTTGCACCATTAAGATGACTGTCACTAAGCTCTACGGGTATTTAGGAGATGGAAAAACTTCAAATTAAGAATAACATGGACAGAGACATGAAAGATAAGGGGATGCTAAAAACTTTAGGCTAGTAGCAGAGCTTAATATTCACAAAATCCCCACAGCTTTAAGCATCACTATAAAGGAAAAATGGGGAAAGTATGTCAAAAACTAGATGTATGGAGCAATTAGATCCTAGAGCTGAATATATTTATGAAAAGGAAAATACAAGACAGTGCCTATTTGACATCAGGGGTCTAGGCTTTGTGGCTCAGGAGATCCCTTACAGTCCTGTCTATGTCTACAGGCCTGTCTCCAGTCTGTCCTCCTAGAATACAGTATGTGAGACGTGTTTTTCTTCCCACTCTGAAAATGTAGCCTTCAGGAGGACAATAAAAGGGGACAGGCACATTATGAGTTAGTTCAGAGATGGAGTTTATGGCCCGGAAAAGTCCCCTGAAATCAAGGGGGTCTAACAGCCATCCACAGAGGCTTAAGCTGGATGGTGATTTATAGATACTCAAAAATAATAAAGCAAACAGTGAAGTTGTACATAAAAGCAGAAAAATCACCGAATCTTTCACAAAAAGCGCTAGGCAAAAATGGGGAGTCCCCTCTCACCTGGGACAGGATCGACTATTTAAAAGGCAGGAATATGAGGGCCATGCAATAGCAAGCCTGAGAAACGGGCTGCCCCAAGGATTGGTGTGAGGCGAGTTAATATAATTATTCGCTAGCTTGGAAGGCAGAAATCATTGGAAGGCACAAGCAGGCACAAAACATGAGGAGAAATTTAGTGTTGGGGAAGACAAAGTAATGCAAACTGAAGAAACATTTCAGTCTACTCATGAGCGTTCCTTCTGTTAGGAAGAAGCCTCAATGGTAACTGAAAATCTGAAATATGGAACTGAACAGAGAGCACTATATACTCTCTGGTAGTACTCCAGCTATGTTGTACTTCTATCAGTATAAAGAATAACCCAAAGGATTTAAAATTTAATGGGGGAAGAGAATGTGAAGGTGGGGAATAAGGACAACACACACGTCTTGCAATAGCTGGTGGGCCTTGCTACCTCTGTTGGTGATTTTTTGATATCTCTGATGTGTTTGTAAATAAAAATATTCTCTTCAATCAATAAGTTACACATTAGGGATAGTGGCTGGTGTGAAAGGGAAGAGCAGATCTAAAAAAGCTCAAGAACATTATTTTGCATACAAAGGGGCAGCGTGGAATAAAGAAAGAAAATTAAACTGCTATCTTATAAACTCATCCTCACTCGGAATCTGCTGTTTGGTTTTGATTAGCTTAACTAGAGGAAGAAAAAAAGATCCTGAGAAGGGCAACAGAAATTATTAATGGCATGGTGACTGACAAGATTATTCAGTTTCAAAGAAAAGAAAAAGCAGTTTTATAGCAGATATAAAACCACTCCAAACCTGGTGATGGGTCAGGTGTCTAGCATTTTTATTTTTTATTGCTATACAAGTAATGAAAAAGAAAAGATTTAAAGCTATTTATTAATGAGAGAATGTAGTCAGTGGGATACTTTGCCAAGGAACCACAGAAGAGCTAAGGTGGAGCATCCATGAAACAGGATTTATTATAAAAAGCCACAAAATTAATTCTTCAGAGTGCCACTAGCCCCAAATTGTGAGGAAGAAAGGTACCCTACAGGTAGTCTGTTTTATTAGGCTCCATGAGAGCTATTGCAATATAATCAGGATTAGGGCCACTTTTGAGAATTTCTGAAATTCTCTGAAACTTCTGGAACTGTTCCCTGTTTTGAGTAGATGAACTAGACAGTATTTCAGGTAAATCAATTCTTTTGTTCCTAGCCTAAGACTGCTGTAAGACTATTTCAGCAACCCTTTGGCCAAACTACATGCAAAGTAAAAATCAAATAAGGGACTAGATTGAAGGCTCAGGAATGACAAGGTTAAGAGTTATTAAACATCCCAGGAAAGCTCTGTTTCAGAAGAACCTAACAGCAGTTTTCCAGGGGGATCAGTGGCCCTAGGGCATAGTATTATGTATATTAGCTGCAAAGTGAAATTGTACATTAGTTCACGCTTGTCATGGTAAAAGAGGAATATTAAAAATAATCACAACAGCTTCACTTTTAGGGGGAAGAAAAAGAAAGTTCACTTGCTGAGATCCAAGAGTGCTAACTATGATGAAAATCTTTTGCACTCAGGGTAACAAACATTGTCTGCTTTGCTTGACTGATGAAGATTAGCTGACTTCTTACATTAAAGAAGTTTGTCTTGTATGGGCTGAAGTGACAAGACAATAACTAAGTGCTAATTGTGCATAACCAACACTAAAGATATGCAGCCCCATTATGGCATGTAATAAATGAAGCGAACAACGGAAATATATTAGGCACTTTAATAATGATACTGGAATCATCGTTTGAAAAAAACAGGGATGTGAAGGGTTTAAGAAACGAAACCTAAGAGTGTGTGTGTGTCTTACTTAAGTGGGTACTACCAGAGGCTCTGCCTGCCTTACTCAGAATACAGCCTCTTAGTTCTGTGGCAAGACAAAATTGATATAGGACTTTAAATAGCATTAGAACCTATAATTACTTTGCATTATTATATAGTTTAAGCAGTGGTTATTGCTTGCCTGGTATTTTAATTTCCCATGCAACATGATGAAAAAGGTCAATTTGGCTTTTTTTAAAGAGCGTAATTGTAGTGTGCTACACTTATTAGCAGCTGTACATTTTATGGTTCTTTAGGGAGGTTAGATTTTTAAATGACTACAGTGTTACAAAATAATACACTGTAGGACAAGGTGAGTTAGCAAAGCTTATTTAGAGCTGTATCTAACTTCAGTGTGTTAGACTATTATTTTCCTAATTTTTTGTTACTTCCCTAGAAATGTGCATCTCCTGTTTCTTCCCACCTGAAACCGGGGGAAAAAAAAAAAGAACGCTATAAAACTCTAAATAGGATCATGTAATAACTGAAAAAACATAATAGGTACATTAAGGAGTGGACATAATTGGTTCTCGCATTTCCTAGACCTCACAGAAGTTACCAGCAAAGCCGCAGAAATAGAGCTCTCGGTGAAACCTCTGACAGGATTTGGCCACCACTCTGAATGTAGTTGCTGTAAGTTCGCCTGTATTTGCCTCTGAAAAATTCAGTTGCTACAATTTTACCATTTTTGACATTCGTTCTGAAACTGTACCATATGGGTGATGCTTCAGAACAAAGTGACACATTTGGATCCTTGGGATTGTTATAAACTGCAGTTAGGATATGGAAATAAAAACATGGCATAGGAAGTTCAATGCTGCTACAGAGAAAATGGTGGGAACAACATCTTTTAAATTTAAATGATTACAGTTCTGGCAACAGGAAGAAACAAAATGTACTTTAAAAGAAATATATGTGATAAAAATGAAGAATTAAAGTAAAAATAATGTAATAATGAGAAAGGGTACTGCTATGCTCTTCTGCAGAAAAGGATCTCAAAGTCCTTTATAAATACTAATTAGTTAAACTTGACAGACAGCCTTTTGAAGGAGAGAAAGTAACATTAGTCTTTTTTATTGATGCGGG
>NW_010552976.1:36715-41715 GCF_000687285.1 Phaethon lepturus | reverse complement strand
TGTATGGGAGATGAGTTCTAAACTTGCCTTCACCACTAACTGAGTGGATGACCCTGGCAACTCACTTAATTTTGGTCTCAATTTATTCGTTACAAGGAGGTGAGACCTAATCTTCACATTGTAATATCCCTGCTAGATACTGTTTCTATAAAAAAATTGAAATGTTACTTTCAAACCTCTGTTTTTCATAGTGCATGAGGGATCAAAATAATCCACACACACTGTTTTAAATGTAATCAGACATTTACCGAAATAGACAATCAGATTTTTTTTTCCTGGTAGGTTTGTGTATTATTCAGGATTTCAATTCAAGCTGTATGCACTGAAAGGCAGAATTTGGCCCTTAGCAAATATTTCAGACAGCACAAGATGCTATTTGGAGAAGCATAAAACCACATAAAAGAATCTAAAATTTAATGAGAGAGAGAAAAAATTATCTAAGCATCTAGATTACAAAGCACATTGAAAAGCATAGTTTGAGAGAACATGTAATTTTTACATGCTGAGTATTATTTAGATTGTTAGATGGAGATTTCTTAGACGTTTCTGAGTGACTTAGGGACACAAGTAGTACTGGCTTTAAATAGTCTATATTCTCTTACTTCTCACAAGATATTTTTGAAAGTCTTCCCTGTCAAACTGTAGAGAAAAGGAAGCGGGTAGATTTGTCCCACATGCATTTTTATGAATGCCTGGAAAACTTATTTCACTCCCACCCATCCTCCATTCCCTGGAAGAGCTTTCGAAATGCTCATTGAAAATGAAACATGCTTCCAGCCAAGGGGAGAGGAGAAGCTGCCCCACTTTGCCTACCGAAGTCAAACCACGCAAGTGCAGGAGAAACGAGAGCATCATGAGCAAACCCTGCTCGTCCACGGATCTGACTGCGCTCACTGGTGTCCAGTAAAGGAATTCTGGTGACTCTGCGTGAATTAATTCTGGTTCAATAATCAGCAGAGGCTGGTGAAATGGAGACTCCTTAGAAGGAAGGGGAAAAGGTGGGGGACAAACTGAATACAGGAGAAAATGTCCGCTTTTGAAACAGTTCTGGATTCTCTCCTGTATCCTTATTGCTGCTTATACGTCCTTCTCTAAGTCTCTCTCTTTTAAAATCTCTTTCTTGACAAAACTGGGGTGTCAAAAGAGGGGAATGCTATAAAGTTCCAAACCAGGATGCTCAACAGATTGAAGCACTGGGCCTTCAGCTAGATTTCCAGCACTCTCCAGCTGCAGGTGAGGCGGCCACATTTCCACAAGAGCTCATCTCTCTGAGCACTAAATTATTTTAGAAAACGTAAGATCATAACATGGGAACAGCTGATTAACATGGTTGAGATGCCTGTCCGAATTAGCTTAAAACCTGGTCCCTGATTTTAGACACTCCAAAAAAGATGAAGAAAAAGAAAAGTCAAACAAAACAGTCTAGTTAGTTTAAGCGTGTTAAGGAAGGCATTCAAACACAATTGCTGAAGCATGCTTAAACGCCTACTAAAATCAAAGGCTGATTCAGTGTTTGCCTTGTTTGGTAATGCTGTGAAAAGAGGGTTAGTTTTGCCAGACTAGAGCAGGGGAACCTTTTCACCTCAGTATCCTTCATCTTGTTTTAAAAGCAAACTCAAGCACTGAAGAACTGACTTGACACTGAAAGTATACTGATGTTCCTAACGCTGTTCGTAAGGATACCCAGCGTGTGCCACCTGGAAACACAGCTCGGCTTTGCTGAGGGCGAGCTGTGGTACATCTTTAGGGCCTTTGCTTCTAAAAATTTAAGTTGGTAGCTGGATCGCAGGCAGATGGAAAAGCGACGGTAAAGCACGGCTGTAGCCTCGCAGCACGGCATCGCCGACACTTGTTTGAGTGTGTTTTTCTTTCACGTTTAGCTGACCTGGGTATGTGAGTCATCCCATCCGGCTTCGGTTGGGCTGTGCGTGACGTTTAGCACTTGTGCATCTGCAGCATGATCCGCCCGCTGAAGGCGGGAGGTGCAAATCTCTCTCAGGTATGAAGCTGCTATTTCTCACACCATTCTACCGTATACGACTATCGTAGAAGAAAATAATTGTACGTAAGCTGAAGTCCAACAGTTAATGCAGTTTTGGGCTTTTCCTGTTCTTTTTGCACCCGGGGTTTATATACTGCCCTCATCACTGTGGGTCATAATTCAGTGTAGCTGAGCTGTTCCCCTCGGCACAGACTTCCAGTTTGTTCCATCTGCGTGGAGCAAACTATTTGCCAAACTCTGTCCCGCGTCTGCTGAAGTTCATGAAACCCAGCTTTTTTTTCTCTGCAGACTGCATGAAAGAATTCTTTATGTAAAGTTAACATGGATGAATTCCATTTTCAAACACTTCCAAACCAGGCATTCAAAACAAAATATAGACTTACTTCTATATCCTTCCCTAATTAGGTTATTTGTGTTCTGTGGAACAATCTAAGCTTTCATTTCAAGTAAGTATTACCAGACTTAATTTTGGCTTGAAAAATCTGAAGCATGACCAGACATTATTGATGCAATAGCACTTTTCTAAATCTATAGTTTGAAAAAGCTCTGAGAGGTAGGAATTTTGTTGTTTGGTCAATGGAGTGTTAACCCTGAAGCCTAAATCTCACAACTTTAAAAAAACCCTGTTCATCTTAGGAGCAAATATAGCTACATCGTTTATATCACAGTCTGCTACCCTGTCCCTTCAGTCATGCAGTCAGATCATCAAACTTTCAGTTTAAAGCTAAAATACAATTTTAAGGAGTATTCTGGCCTAATTTACTATCTGCTTTTAATCAAGTTACAATTTTATTTCATTTTAAATTTTCTTTAACCACTCTGATTGACTCAGATGAAAAGCAAGGATGATTGTGCACAGTGCACAATGATCTATGCCTGGTATTGTGGAAATAAATTCAAGCTAAAAATGACCTCCCAATGCACTCAGGGCTCTGCTTTGCACCACCACTCATGCATCGTGACATCCTTAAACTTCTACAAGTAAAGTCAACATCAATATTACATCCATTCCTACAAAGCAACCATATAAACTTCATCTTTCTACACATGCTTTACTTTAAATCATGCATATAAATCCATCTACATGCACAGGCTGAATGTAAAAATTTGCAGATACTCAGTTGACGTATATTCATTGTCAAACTCAAGCAACTTAAAAACAAATTTAATGCCTCAACTCAAATAATAAGAATGCAATATCCCAAGCTGGTTCCCAGCCTGGGGGCAGGTCTGACGGGCACAGCATAGTGGTACAGTTCAAGGTCAGCAAAGTGCCGCGACTATGTCTGTGTAGCACTCCACCAGGGCTAATTAGGTTCAGGTCCCAGCTAACTAGTCGCTTGCATGGCCACTTAGATGCGCCTACACTGTTTCCGGATCTGGAAGATAGTTTAGGGCTTTATGGCCATGTACTGCCTGTGATACAGATACCACTCAAGGCTGTACCTGTACCTTTTGGTTGTGACAAAGTATTGCTGAGCTCCATTTGCCACCTGCCCTACCTTCTTCTTACCTGAAGGAATGATCTCA
Organism: Phaethon lepturus; assembly: GCF_000687285.1. Classification (NCBI taxonomy): domain Eukaryota; kingdom Metazoa; phylum Chordata; class Aves; order Phaethontiformes; family Phaethontidae; genus Phaethon; species Phaethon lepturus. Next base: position 38,183 of record NW_010552976.1, on the reverse strand, counting down.
AAGATGGTTCAGCGATGACTCAGTAAGATTGCCAGGAACGGACTGGAGGTGAGGGACCTGCAGGGATGGCCTTCAGTACAGTGCCTACAGGAGAGTCATGCATGCCTGCCACATGGATGCTGCTCCATGCAGGAGCCATCATCCTTGTGGTAACACCATGCAACTGATGTCAAGTGGTGCAGATGATCTGCAGTCCCTCCCAGGAGGTAACCAGTGTCACCTGTAACATGGATGTGGGGAGCTTGTCACTTGCCCTACAACTGCACATAGCTCCACATTGCTTCAGAGGAAGCAGAACCCACCAGAGATGCTTCTGAGGTTTATTTCAGGTTCGTGTCCCCCCCACTGCCAAGATCTAAACAGGGAAGGAGGCATCTAGAAAGAAAAGGACCTAAATGAACAGAAAGCCCCCTGATGAGCAGTGGCCAAGCTCCTGCCATTTCCCAACAACTCTATTGTTTCACCAATGACTAAGGAGAAAAGGTCTAAGTGGTGCATATGGAGTTTTCCCCTGGAGATGGGGGAAGGGGAGGAAATTAAGGTACAAATATATAATTAGCTACCTAATGTGAGGGACATAAAACATAGACATTTTTCATTTTGCCCCAGAGGTGACTGAGAATGTAGAACCTCTGGGTAAGAAATCAATGCACAGACTGTCAGGTAAATACATATTGAAATAGAAGTGGGGGGTAAGTTAATAGTTCTATGAGGTCATATAATAAAGTCTACAGTTCTTTCATCAGTGCTGCAAACAATGCAGTTACTGTGTTTCTCCCCTGGTATAATAGCAAAGACGGTTGCTAGACTCTGAAAATAAATTATGCCATGCTTTATTAAATGGTAAACAGCTGTTCCAGCCACAATACAGCACATGCTAATTGAAGAATGCCTTAAGCAGTCCTATAATAAAAGGCTTTTAAGAGTTGGAGAGGAAAAAAAAGCCAGCATCATGACACGACTTACTGTCATGGGTTCCCTTAGTTAAAATTCAACACATGGGTCATTCAAGGTGAGAAGTATATTCTGGGAGAAGATCTACAGTAATGAACATTTAAGAATCATTAGCAGGCTCTTTCATGCCATGATGCTGTAGGCAAAGACGTGCTTAGGTAGGAAGTACAGCCACAAGGTTCTCATCGTGTTTCCACCTCTTGTTTTGCTAGGAGATATGTACCCAGGAATACAACAAATGCGCCAGAAGAATTGCTTTTCTGAGGTGGTGATCCCCAGCCCAGAAACCTCACCGCTCCTGGGAACCACCCTGGAGATTTTGGCAGGAGATGAGAACTGTGGCGCAAGCTGAAAAAGAGCATACATATAACAGACAGAAGATGATAGGTGGCATCGTCAGCCCCAGACTGGCAGCGTTTCCCGAGCAGGTGCATGGCTGTACCTCTGCAGAGCCCTGGCCCCTCGTGCCAGCCTGGCTCTGTTGAGCTGGGAAGATGTGCTGTGCCCAGAGGTT
>NW_010552976.1:0-36684 GCF_000687285.1 Phaethon lepturus | reverse complement strand
AATGCCGAGGTACAGTAAGTTGGTTTTTTTTTTCGCATGGCGAGGTTCATAATGAAAGTCGGTAGGGAGCATGAGTCAATGTTTAGAGCAGGGAAAAGAAGTCTCCACCCCTGGTCCCTGTGCTACCTCGCTAAGTGGCCTTGTGCAAATATCCCCCCCTCGCACCTCAATTTTCCCATCTTTACTTTGCATTAAAAGGACAACAGGAAGCTTGGTGTGCAGAAGTCCCTTAAGAACCCTGAATGATAGCTACAACGAAAAATAAAAACGTATTTATAGCAGCTACTCACTGACATAAGCATTTGCCCAAGAATGACATTCAGATATATGGTACTCAGACACCTGCTTTCTGGAAAATCACTCGCTGACCTAAACTAGATGTGCGTGCGTGTGCATGTGTGTAAGCATGTGTGTAAAATAAAAATAGCAAAATAGTTCCACAGGAGAGAAAAATAAGGAAAGCAGTTATGTTTTCCCCGCTATAAAACACAGTAACTTCTTGCCCTGTATTTAGAATTTCTTCTTTCTAAAAACCACTGTAAGATGAGTGCTGCACGGTAAGAAGATTTTTTTTTTTAAATGTTTGCAACAAGCAAAATGCTTAGAAATTAGGAAAAAGGATGTGCGTCAATCCATTAGATGGCACGCAAATACTTCATTCTGCTCATACAAATCTTATAATGCGCTTGCACATTCCTGTAACAAAGCGATGGTTTAATAGAACTGCTCTTCCTATAGAAATGGAAACAGGTAAAGTTTTCCTTCATTGGACTATGTGAGCATTTCCTTTAGAAATAAAAGCCGCAGTATCTAAGGTATTTCCTTTGTTGTGTCACCTTTAGGACTTACTATTTGAAGTATTCCATTGAAATGGCTATGCTCTGCGCAGTGTTCAGAATTTTAAGTAAAACCTTAAGCAGTTACAAATCAAAGCATCAGGGTACTTTGAAGAAGCACATACGCTATATACATCGTATTCTGCATGCATATGCATTGCTGATATCTGTGTATCATCGCCACGTTCACAAAAACATTACAGCTTTGGGAAAAAAGATTTCAAGCAAAATATAAACATTAAAATGATGATTTTAAAATAATATCGTTTTCAAAACTCAGATTTCAGCATGTTTAGGGCTGGTTCTAGAAGTATGCTTTCAAAATACGTCAGGTTCCGAGACAAATTGCAATGACATTTTTCTGGCATTAACTCAGTTGTTTCAATTAATATTGCACTAAAATAAGAAGTTGCATTAATTAAATAACTACAAATAATCGATTTTTTTCTCTCCTGTATTTATTAAATTGTTTAGGTGTTAAGGTATCGATATTTTTACACCTGCATCTGGTTTTGTGGTTTCTTCCCCACTCCTGGTGATTTTTGTTCCTCTTCTAAAAAGAATGCTTGAGGAAATTCTGTGCCAATGTCTCACTCAAATTTATAATTAATGTAGCAGAAAATTATATTTCTAATTAAATAAAACTAAGCATGAATTGAGGCAAACGCTAGAAGCATTATAAACAGTATAAAGTTAGGAGAGGAACAAAATCGCAAACAATGAGCAGGTAATGTAACTGCATATATTAGAAACATCTCAATTATTACATCCACAAAGGCAGAACCTAAAAAGCTGCATTTCATAAGAAGGTGTCATGTTGACATATATTGCTCATTAAATAAGGTGCCGTTTGTATATGGGTTACTGTTCTTCATATGCATGAATACTGGTAACACGTTGTGGGAAAGGAAAGCCCTCGAGATTTTGTGTAGTTTGAATATTTAATGTAACAATAGTTTGCTCCCTAATAAAGAAAGGAAAGAAATTTGGGAGACGAGGACATAAATTTGCCTGTTTATTATTTTAGGCTGACTGCAGCTGGGTATCGGCACCCCCCGTATACCTCTCCAGACCTGCCCTTAACGTCAGTGGCTGCTCACGGTGGCTGCTCTTTAACCAAAACCGCAGCGACTACAAATGAAAAGCTGCCCCGTCCCCTTTTTAAGCAGAAAATACCAAGCGGCATATATAATATATATATATATATATGTGTACTAACCTACTAGTTATCTCTGCTTACACTCCGGCTGTCAGGAACCTGTCAGCTGTAAAGGCGATAAGGTGGGCAGTTTAAAGAAGATACCGAAGCCTTAAGCTTCTTAATGTGCCGCGAATCAATCCCGCGAAAGCAAACAACTTGAAAAGGGGTTATATGCATTTAGGAAGTCTCTTCGCTCCCCTCGCCTCGGCTGGAGCTGGAGCTCGCGCCTTTTCTCACCCTAACGACCCCCGAAGCGGCCCGGAGGGGCTGTGAAACAAGGCCGTTACAGGAGGCAGCTCGCTAATTGAGAAGTTGATCGGGGGGAGAGGGATCCCACTTTACCGCGTTAAGTGTCCAAATCAAGCATGACTAGATTGACGTCGCCAAATCGCCGTCTGGAGGCCGCTCCCAGCCAGGAGCAGCAGGGCTTTTCACACCTGACAGGCCCCCGCTCTACCCACATCAAGTCGCATTAAGGAAGGGATGTATTACGGCAGCGGAGCCCGCGCCCCTTACGAGCCTTTCCCCCGTGCCGGCTGAGTGCTGCTCCCCAGCTTTCCTAAAAGCAGCCATTTCCTAAAAGCTGCGGGTGTCGGAGGCACAGGTTGCCCGCTCCCGTTCCGTGGCCCACCTTCTTCTCCCCGCCAAAATATCGGGCGGGGAGTAATTAGAAGAATTAATTCTTTGTTCCGTGCTGAACGGGCGTGCACAAAGCTGCTCGGGAAAGGGGAGCGGTCGGGGGGGCCTACGTGCCGTTGTTCAAAGCCGTCCTAACAGGGAGAGCTTCAGCGGCGCTTCGGCCTCCAGCGGGCCAGGGAGGGCACGAGCCTCCGCCGGAGGGCCACAGGCACACAGGTGGGGGGACTCGGGGCGCAAAGGGCCGTAAAACGGTGAGCTCCCCATCTTTTCAAAGATGGAAGGATGCCTAACTGTCTTCTACACCCCTGAAAATCCCCTGCACCAGCAGCTTGATCAAGGTGATGGAGAGAGTCTGTAAGTCAATCCCGTCCAGGACTACAACTCAACAGTTCCGGCCTCGCGGTCCCCAGCCTGCGCCTACTTTAAGAGAGGGGAGTCCTTATTTTCCCGTACCGCCAGGAGAGGCAGCCACAGCGTGGTCAAGGTTGTCTTGTCAATTTATCTGGTATTTATGTAGAAGAGGGGGCCTCCTGAACTGTATCGAGGTAAATTTGAAACTGAGGAGCAAATACAGCAGGATGGGGGTCGTCAGCCTCTGGAATTCAGATGGCCACAGTCAAATACTTAGGGGGACATTTTAAAAGCACAAGTAAATCTTTTTGGAAACAGCATACGTTGTTACACGTTGATATGAAAGCATGCTCTATAGCAGGACTCTCAAATCCAGACTTTATTTCTCTTCATATACTACTAATTTAGATCTAAAAAAGGACTGCACAAAGTCAGGCTTAGCACGGTAACATGATTTATTGGAATAAACATCGGAGAGAGACTACAAGGTGTTATATGGATAAGATTACCATATCTACTTCGAAATTTCTCTGAAAACCTGAGATAGCTTCTGTTTTTCAGGAAAAAATACCAAACCTGCATTTGCCACTTCTTTGTGTAAACCCCTTTTCCCCCCTGAAACTTAAGAGAACCTTCTGTGAAAAATATCTGTCTATGCCTTTAATATGGCTTTTATTTTTTTAATAAAAGTATGAATAGAGAATAGCTGAGAAAAAAAAATCTCAAAAGCATCAATAAAAATTATTGCATGAGAAACAGCATCTAAGCTGTAGGTCACACATGCTGTATATATTGCATTACACAGGGACTATCACATATTTTTAAAAGGGGGTCATCAATTTACATCTCTAGCATGACAACCGGTAACTGCAGAGATCAGGATGAAATCCTCCTCTACCCGCAACATCCCTAATCCCAGCAAATCTCGAGTAGCTTGGCAAAAGTTGGCTCGCTCTATTTTGCCACCCTCCCTCTGCAACCGGTTGCCCCGCGCCTGTTGCCGGATACCAGATACGTCAGATTAAAGTTGTATGGCAAATCCAGTCTTCCCAGGTATCACTCTGGAGAAGGGGAAATGGGAATTTTGTTTGGTTTCTACCGCCGTTGCGACTCTGAGCCACTGAAGATGGGCTGATATTGCAGCTTATCCCTCGCCTGCCTGTGTAGCAGACAGCGCAGTAGGCGCTGCTGCGAGCACAGACAAGCTTAAGCGATGGGGAGCGATAAGGGCGCGGAAGAGCGTGAATGAAGTGATCCTGTTCCACTTAGGCATGGGAGCAGGTAAATTTACCCCGCTCTGGACTACTTCTGTGATATTCCAGGGCTGCCTTGCTTTAGGGGTGATGCAAGGTAACAAGAGGCTCATGAAGTTAAGGAGGTGTGTTACAGCAACAGCTTGAGGGAGGAGGAAGAGTTAGTTCTGAATCTGTCACAGTATTTAATGTCCTCTGCCCAGCACAGCAGCCCCTTTGCTCTCCCTGTTGCACTGCGTATACGTGGCTAGTGCATACATCTCCACATGTGTTTCTGCAAGAGAGTACACTCTGCCATGCAAGCAGCGGGGAGTTCATTTTTAAAAACTAAAAAGCTGCTCAAATATAAACAAACAAGTGAGCAATGTGGGAGAAGGCACCCTCGGGAGGAGAGACATGGTCGGCTGTAGGCATTTTCATGCCCTTCCTCAAAACGGAGGTCACCCTGGCTTTGCGAGTGCGTCTCCCCCTCCCTGGGGAAACACCCTCTGCAGGAGCAGCAGAGGCCAGTCAGATCTGTCCTGGGACCTGTACCAGCTGCTGTTGCTCCAAAAGGTATCTGAAAAATACTTGATGGATACACACTCCCACACATCCCCACACACCAATAATCTTAAAGCAAGAGAAGTCTGGCAACACTGTGGGAGTATTTTCTATTTTCCTGCACCTTTTGGAGGCCTTTGTGTTGGCACAGAGAAGATTTTGGATGCTGTCAAACCGAAAAGGAGCTACTACTGCTCTATGCCATTGCTGGTGACTAGACTGAAGCACAGTTAAGCAGAGGATCACATCTTCCATATCCCTGCTCCAATACTGTAAACTACAAGTTCCAAAACAAAGCAACTAGAAAAACAGGAAGCAGTAACAGAGATGCCTGCCTCAGCCTTCTCCATCTTGTTTCTACCAGCAAAACACAGACCATTAGATAAAATGCTAACCTGGATCGCAGATCTTTTGTTTCTTCCTCCTTACAATGGTTTATCCCTTTGTTTTCCTCTGTTTCTACCTCATTCTATTATTTTCCCCTCGTTCTTATTGCTATTTCTTTTATTGTTACCTTCCTCTACTACCTCAGGCTTTTCTGTTTCTGCCAGGTCCATTCCTTGCTGTATATCCTTACTCGCTCTCACTTGATACATTATATTTTTGTGTAGACCCTGACCCAATTCACCATTCCACCCAGCTTTCAAGTCTCATATTCCACTGGAGTTCAGTTTTCTTCTAACTCCATTTACATTTCCGAAATTAATGTAAACTGTAGTGAGGGGTTTCCAACGCTTCAGTCAGTGTATATCCTTACTCGCTCTCACTTGATACATTATATTTTTGTGTAGACCCTGACCCAGTTCACCATTCCACCCAGCTTTCAAGTCTCATATTCCACTGGAGTTCAGTTTTCTTCTAACTCCATTTACATTTCCGAAATTAAACTTTTTGTAAACTGTAGTGAGGGGTTTCCAATGCTTTCAGTCAGCTAGTTGCCACCATTACTAAGGATTTAAAGAAATATTTGGCATGGGCACCATGCAACTTCAGGGCATCTTCCACTGATACATGGTCTACCCTGCCTTTCTCATCTGTGATGTTAGGTGGGAAGAGTTTTCCCACAAATGTAGATGTACCTCAGTCAAGGTTAAATGTCTCCATGATCTGGACAAAACAGCCATAAAGTTGGCGGGATTATCATGGCATCATGTAGCAAATTGTGCACATGTCTCTGGGAAGGGCTAATGGGGAAAAACATGCAACCCCTCATTAGCAGCAGCAGTTGACAACCAACTACCTACAGAAAGATAATAGGAAACAATGCTGCTACCACAGTAGCTTCTTGGTAGCTTAAGAGGTGGGTTTAAAGTCCCCACTATGGACAATGCAATAGTAGATCATAGAATCATTAAGGTCGGAAAGGACTTCCAAGATCATCAAGTCCACCGTCAACCCAATACCACCATGCCCACTAAACCATGTCCTGAAGTGCCATGTCTACACGTTTTTTGAATACCTCCAGTGATGGTGACTCTACCACCTCCCTGGGCAGCCTGGTCCAATGCTTGACCACTCTCTCGGTAAAGAAATTTTTCCTAATATCCTGTCTAAATGTCCCCTGGTGCAACTTGAGGCCATTTCTTCTCGTCCTATCACTAGTTACTTGGGAGAAGAGACCAACACCCACCTCGCCACAACCTCCTTTCAGGTAGTTGTAGAGAGCGATAAGGCCTCCCCTCAGCCTCCTCTTGTCCAGATTGAACAACCCCAGTCCCCTCAGCCACTCCTCATAAGACTTGTGCTCCAGACCCTTCACCAGCTTCCTTGCCCTTCTCTGGACCCGCTCCAGCACCTCAATGTCCTTCTTGTAGTGAGGGGCCCAAAACTGAACACAGTATTTGAGGTGCGGCCTCACCAGTGCCAAGTACAGGGGCACCATCACTTCCCTACTCCTGCTGGCCACACTATTTCTGACACAGGCCAGGATGCTGTTGGCCTTCTTGGCCACCTGGGCACACTGCTGGCTCATGTTCAGGATGAAGCAGTGGAGGAGACTTTCCCTCTCTTTATAGCCAGCTACTGGTTGTGAGAACTGTAAGGGAGGGGATGAGGACAAGACCCCTTAGAAAGGAGCCCACCAAAAGCTTAATCATGAAGGCAGTATGAATACAAGGAATATTATTGCTTATAACTACTGTTGTAACTGTCTACCCTACTGGACGCAGTATACATGTAGACCCAGGCAGTATGCAACCAACTAGAGAAGACCTGAGCTGCAGCAGATCTCACCCTACATAGCATCGGTTCTTCCTCATCTCTTGAATAAAAAAATTGCCAAGTAAGTTGACGTTAGGACTTTTGGGGTATTACTCTGGATTTTGAGAAACTGCCAGCCAAAATTATCAGAGGTTTCCTATGTCCAAACTCTTTGAAAATCTAGCCCCAAGCTCTTCAGCTTGATGTGGCTTGTTTTAGTATGAGAGGGTAACTTGAGTTGATTTTGATTAAAAAAAAAAAGAAAATTATTCTCCTTACAGACATGCACGTAAAGGGGAATATAATAAGGCCAAAGCCCTTCATGCTACATTTTAATTGAAGCTGGAGAAGTATTAATCAGAGGGCAGGGAGACATTTCAGAACAATCAGTTACAGCACCAGATATGAAGCACACCCAAGGCCAGATCTGCACAGCAGGACAGACGGAGAGCCGTACAAACGAATGCTGCGGCAATAGCACGCACAAGCCTCGTCTATCCTGTTAAACCTGGCAGTCCACTAACAGAGCACAGGTAGATGCAGCCAGTATGCAGCCACCACTTGGCAGGGATTTTGTCACCTGCTGCCCCATACAAGCAAAGGCCACTTTTTCTCTGTGACTCAGCCCAAAAGTTCCATTAAGGGATTTTCCCACTATTCATTTACAAGTATTAAATTGAGCTGAAATTATTGAGGGATTACTCGTACAGATAATGGCCATCAATTCTGCAATGTATACTCCACATACCTGCTGGCAAACCCATAGGGATAAGGGGTGCTATTTCTGACTGAGTTGAAAAAAACCTGCTAGTATAAAGAGACTAATACTTCTAAAACCCATGTTTGTACAAATGTGGGTTTTCTGCTCTTGGGAGACTGTTTTATTATACTGATACAGCATATTCCTATTAGGAGTATTTTGCCAATATTGTATGTCAATATTCCTAGACGTGCAGGTTTTCATAGTGCTGAATATTCCTTAGTTTTATAAAGAAAAGATTGCAGACTTCAGAGGGATGAATCATATCTACATTGATTTCCTGGACTGGACCATGTGTTACCACATTATAAGAGTCTGTCTAGAAAGAAAAAAAAACACTATGCAAAAATGTAACAAATATCTGATACCAGGGAGAAGTGCTTTTTCCTAATGAAAAAGCCTGCTTGTTAACTAGCCTTTACTTAGCATTTTTTATTTTTATTTAGAGTGTTCCCACAGGCCCATTAAATTCCTCTGCTCTTAAAAATAATTAAAGGGTATATTAATTATCTAAGATATCTCAATTCCTAGATTATAAGATGTAGGAAGAAAAAAAACAACCCATAGTTTGGAGTAATAATATGCAGCATATTGCAGTTACAGATATTTCCCGTAAACCATTGCTCTACAGTTCCATAGTCTTCCATATTTTCTATTTATTTCCAAACCGGATGCTTCTTTTCAGCTTATTTGGATTCCAAATGGTTGTCCAACAAAGCAGGCTTTCATATGAGACCAAATAATATTTTCATTTATTTACATAATCATGGCATCTATGAGCAGACTCAAAATTCAAGAATCAGTGTATACTTCAAAAAGTGCAGGACAGAAATTCACATTTGCAGCTGAATTTGTTTCAACGGTGTGAATGGCTGTTTTATAATCATTGAATATTTGCAGACAGCTCAGCTAAAATGCTTCCTGGCACAGACACTGGTTGAAATCAAATACTGCACACTATCCTTAGAATGGTAGGTTTTTTTCTACCAAGAACTAAGCTTATGCATGGAAAACTATAGGTACCACTACCAGATCATCTTGATTAAAAAAAAAAAAAATATATATGTTGGATAAAAGAATTCAATTTACAATTTTATGATTTCTCATATTTAATCAACTAATTGTACGTAGACTAGGACCTGGAACATATCCGAGTTTTCTGTTGAATTCATCATCTACCAAGAATATTGGAAAAATAAAGGAAAGAAGGAGAACCACAGAGAGGTTTATGACTAGTGTACTCATTGCTTCTATAGAAGGTGATCTAAAACTCACTGATGTGAATAGCAGGGGAAAGAAAAACAGTTTTATTCCTAGGGTGAATTTTTTCCCCACGGCTTCTGCGACATCATTAAGTTTCAGTGAGAGACCATTTAAAGTTAGACAAAATTCTGGCTCCTTGTGCCCAGTCTCTAATCCTGAACTAATTCTTTTAGATAGGCTTAGGAAGAGGAGGAAAAGCCACCTTCCAGAAGAAAGCGAGGTGTGGTAATCACCCTCAAAGCGATAACTTACAGTGCTAAACAAACAGACACAAGTCATCCTGCAAGTCCTTTCTTTTATGAAGCTGTGGCAGGCGTGACCACGCAGAAGCGTTGCACAAGCCTTGCACGAGCCTCGTGCGCTAATGGCAGTGGGTGGAAGCGTTTCCCGGAGAGCCACAATTGCAGCACTGATGGAAACACACACCGGCCTCCGCAAGATCACCTTCACGCAACTACTGTCTAGTATATAAAATAGATTCACAGTAAGAGCTCCCTGTTTTATGAGAGAAAAAGCTTGTATTGCTATATCTTATCACTACATCATAAGCTTTTCTCCAATAAGTTGTATAAATTTTTAATCAAGCAAATACTCTTATTGAGCCCAGTAGGTTCACTTGTACTAGGAAGATTTGCAGGACTGGCACCAAATGAACAATAGTGATAATCCTCTTTCTCTCTTTTTTATTTGCACACATGTGTGTAGAAGAGGAGTATATCTGCATTATAGGAAAGAGAAAACATAAAAACACCTCTAAAATAGTTTTTAATTTTTTTTTTTTTTCCTGACTGCACAACAGAGCATCATCTTCCACCAGTTCTGTTCTTGTTATTATAACCATGAGTCTTCTCTAATGACTTGTCTGGCGTTACCATATCATAGAATCTTTGGGTTGGAAGGGGCCTTTTAAGATCAGCTAGTCCAAATATCTTCTGACAGCACCAGTTCTGTAGCTTTTTTCAATTCCTGCACTACTTCAGACACTACCATCATTTGCTACGTCTCCTGTGGTGGCACAGTGAGGGCCCCACGCAAGTCTCAGCAACGCGCCTGGCACTATTCAGGCACAGCACCATCGCTGAGAATTTGTAATCAAGGCACAGGACAATCACAGGTGAAATCAACAAAAATAGGGAAAGCACAAGAAAGTGATTAAAAATAAAGCATTCTTCTGATGGGGGTGGTGAGCGCTGTGCACAGCGCACCAGCAGTTTAATCATGGCTAAGGTGTAGGGGAGTTTCTACAGCTATCTTCCACGGTGGTTCTTAACCAACCTCTGCATTTTCAACCTCTCAGCAGCTCCTCAGCCTCTGGAAGTTAAAGATGTTGGAATACGTCAGGAATGTTATGTTCAGATCTTCTCCTCAGCTGCTGGTTTTAAGTGGATGTCCAATTTCACAATGAATCCGTTTACTATCTTGTTTCCCCTCAGTACTTATTTGGGCTGTTTTCCAGCACTCACTGGCAACCTTTCCCCATGGTAGAGTGGTTCAACAGCTGGCCAGATGTGAGACCGCTAGAAAGTTTAATCGCTCCTTTTAGGGAAGGGGCAACTATTTTAAGTCAGACAGGCAGCCTTGCCAGCTCAGGGAAGAGGAGGTGGCCATCAGCCAGTCATCTATTGTTTTCAGGATGATTCCAGCCCAGAGCAAGTTCATTCTGAAACTGGTCACTGGGAGAAAAGAGCAGGCCAACCTAGCAGAACATCACCACATTTATTAATGTAATTTAGGCATTTTATCTTCATCATAAAAAGGCGCTATATTATTGTCAGCTGAACTCGAAACCTGTCCCTTCTACATTTTAGGAGAATATTATGCATGTTCAAATCAATGGTTCTATCTAATTTCTCTTTTTCTGAGGTTTTATCCAAAAATGCTGGTATTTGTTGATTATACTTGAACCAGTACTTCATCTACACTGATCACTACTACAAAAGGAAGCTCTTGATAAAGGAACTGTTCACCCAAAAAATGGATATATTTTTTAAAAAATAAAAGTTTTTGTAAAAATATAAAAATTCACTGTTTGCACCATATATGAGAGACAGAATAAAAAATCCCTAGAGTTAAAAATTATATTGAAATATTGAGTAATTATAATGCAATGTGGAACACCCACATATTGCAGAATTCAGAACCTGCAAGTAAAATTGACTATAAAACCAAAATTGGCTTTGTTGACTTTTATCACCCTAATGTGTGAGAAATGTAAAAAGAAAACAAAGAGGAAAAGTATTAATAGCAAAAGAAAACTGGATTTGAGACTTATGTTTGTAATAAACAAATCACTTGCAACAGAAATATTTCTTTATAGTGTGCTGTACAACTTAAATTTTACACCACCTCTTTCAAACCCTGTTGAAACCTTGTGTAAAATGAATACTTAGCTTCAATAATAATTTATTAACTTGAAGGTTTAATGAGTCTTTAGGCCTTAATACAGCAAAAATATGAGTGATGCCCACCCATTGCCATTACTTAATAAAAATATATATGTAGAACCCTCTCTCCAGGTTCAGAATTCAGAAGTCTTCAATGGACAACTTCTATATGTGCCTTAAAGGGTACGTACAGGCTTGGAATATGTTCGTGGGGGGAGGTAAACAATTAATCCGTACCTACAGTAAGCGTTATACTATTGCTAACCTTCAGGAATATGTCTGTTACTGGATAATTATTTCCGTTATTTTTTGTATTGTGGTTAACATATTAGTCTTACCATCAGCATGGTAAAATGTTCTTTTAGTAGTTGAAATGAGGCTACTACATGGGTAAAGGGAAGTGAGTGAGGAACAACAAAACAAATTAAACCTCTTATTATTTTGAAGAGGAAGAAAGTTTCCTTCTTCCTTCACTATTATGACCATCCATTGTGATTTACTTGTACCTGACAATGAAACATAGTTAATGAAAAATACAGTATTTTCCTAGATGAGGAAAATCAGAGAATTTTCCTCACGGTTTTCCATTTAAAATAAGGAGCATCTGAATAACTGTTCATTTTTTAAAAAAACATTTAACATACACATGTGATTGCTCTTTCATTTCAACTCTTCAGTTCCCCTCATCCCTGGGGAAGATTTTGGTTTGATGAACACAGAAATAGGATGACATTCTGACAGAGTGGGGAGCAGCCCCGAAAAAGACCCTATCTCCTAATTTAAGTGTAAAAACAAGTGGCCATATCTTCAAAAGAGCTGGCCAGATTTTCCAAAAATCTCCAAATAAGAGCTGCCCCGGAGCATGCTGCCTGTTAAATCTGAAAGCTCTGTTTGCAGTAATAGCGTTTACTCAATCTGTACAGGCAGGATACCGGCTCTGCTGCTTCCTTTAGCAGACTGTCCGTGTACTCCAACATCACCAGGCATGACCCAAACCCAAACCCAAACCCAAACCCTTCTGGGAGCGCTCTTTCAAGCTCCAAGGGCTCAGACACGGACAGTTGTACACTCTACTGAATCTATCGGTTACCTATAGAAGACTGTTTGTCTTCTGCACAACCCAAGTATTTTCCATTTACCTTTTAGTGTTTGAGACGTTAAAGTTTCTTCACCAAGCAACACAAGTTTAAATCTTGCTAATTCATTGCATAATGCAGACAGAAAAAAAGGGTTTGTCAGTGCTCCATAGGCTGAAGCACATAATGAATTAGCAATTTGCAATTAGAAATTTGCGATTAAAAAAATGGGAAGGAGGAAATAAATTCTAGATCAAAATTAGTCACTAATAATTTTCCCACTATTAACTTAGAGCAAGCACCCAACAATTTAACAGTACAAGGTTAACCAGCCAAATACAATACACTATTTGCTCACATCAGTAAACTGTTAATCTCAATGTGCTTCTAAAACCAAAGAAAAATATGGAGGAATGCACAAACTGATTCAAATCAACCAGGTTTCAGTATTCAAAGCACTGGGCGTGCCTTGCATCCAAGAGCAACAATTTGTTATGCACTGTAATGTTACAGTGCTCCACAGCATAAGTAACTGTTTAAAAATCTGAGGCATTCCTAAAATGTTTCACTTAAACATTTCTGCAATAAAATCTTATTGAACTGTTGCTTTTATTAATTTTTTACACACTAGAGACCAAGGGATGCAAGTTTCATTTTTTTCTCTCCCCTTTCTCCCTCCTTTTTTTTAAACTTTACCTACTACTAGCAAATAAACTATCTCTCTTTTTTAATAAAACCATGGCCTTGAGTTTTGGCCCCTTAATAGTAGCCTACATGGTCGACTACCCTTGGTGTTAAATTTTCTTAAATTGTATTTCTGTCAGTATATCATTTTTTTAAGCAATGGACCCTATAATAGCAAGCCCTGTTCTGTCAGGAGTACATTTTAACAGCATGACACAAGTATTTTTCACTACAGGAGACAAACAATGATATGTATTACATGCAGTAAACATTGCCTTTGGTACACAGGGTTCTCTTAGCATTCATCTGTCTAAAATTTCATTGTGTCCTGCGCGGGGAAAAAACCCTGCCTCTCATTAACTATTGCCGAGGGCTGTAGGTTTGTAAAGTGCCAACAATGCATTGTCACATTTCTCACAAAACAAGGGCTTGATTGAATATTACGAGAACAGTAGAAACCCAGCAAGGTGGATTAGGGGATATTTTAATAGTAAAAACAAAATAACAAGCCTTTCACTGAGCTGCTTAACTAACAATCTTGTAACCAATTTTTTTTTCCTTAAAACAAGCCCCCTCTCCCCAAAACAAGCAGGAACAAGAACGTTATTTTATAAAGATGTCTTGCACTTAAAATAACAGAGTCCTGGCAAGAGGAAAAGAAAAATGGCAATTTTTCTGTGTGAAATGCACCCAACCCTGCAATTTTACAGCACGAGGACTGCAATGGCAGCAGTTCCGAAATTCATAATAAACTTACATAGGGGCTGCAGTTCAATAGTTAATCAGACTATTATACTCCTAAGTTACTTGGAAAAACAAGTTTTCCGGTGCTGATGCACATGAAGTGCCCTTTAGCTGCAAGGGACCACCCCTGAGAATCTCTCTTCTGTGACACCTTTACCATACATTATGTGGGTGTATACGACCTCGTGCGAGCCATCTGCAGCAGGGTCAACATCTCTTTTTGTGAATCTGTAGGTTGGGAGTGGGTTTATAAACAGCTCAACGCTGGCGCAATTCTCCACCGATTTCAAAAACCAGCAGGGGCACGGAGCACTTTCAGAAACCTCATCGGCTTTGTTGAGCTCAAACGAGACTTTCATCCAGCACCCTAATCTACAAGTGCCACAAACTGGTAACGTGCAGAGAATTATTCACGAGAATAAAATCAAAGTATATGAAATTACTCAGATGCAAAAGCAATGCATCATTTACTTGTTAATTGCTCCTTTAAAGAAATATGACTTTTTTTGTTCCCCTTTGGGATAGAATCATCATGGTCAGAAAAGAAAACAAGCAGAGTGCCTTAATTTTTTAGAAAGTTTGGGTAAATTAACTGCTCCACAAAAACATCATCTGTGGCAGGCAAATCATTCCCAAGATCTTAGCTGTCTCTACTATAAAAACCAGAACAGGACATTTTCTCAGCCTCAAGTGAACGGACACCTTGGGCAGCAAAATAGAAATAATGCAGTCCAGGGTCCAAATTTTCAGCAAAACTTCCTCCCTCAAAATGAGGAAATGCTTTATAGCTCCTGGGAATTATTGGAAAGGGATTATCACAAACACTGATTTAAAGTAAGCTGAAAGTATCTTGGCTGGATCTTCTGGGCCCAAAGCAAAGAGGACTGCAGCACAAGGTAAAGCAGCAGTCTGCATACAGAGGATAAGGTTGAAGCGAAGAACGGATGGAGCTGGGGAGGGACAGAGAGAAAAGAGGAAGCAAATATCTTTTTAAAAAGTGACAAGACTTCTTAAAAGGCTGTTACAGAAATTACCAGGGATTTCTACTTCCCAGGAATATTTTTAAATTAAAAGGCTGGGATACAAAATGTCCAGCGGATCGATCGGGAGAGGCAGATACACAAACTCTTTATCCTAGGCACATAGTTCATTTTGCATCTGATAACTGTTGGCTCTTGTCAGGGTTGTTTAATGGGTGGGGGTTTTAAAGGAAGAGAAATTTACAGCTGTTTCACAGAGAGAGAGAAGAGATCATTTGCTCTACATAGCCTTCAAAAAGAAATATAGAGAGTAGCTGGCATTGGTAAATGCTGAGTTTCCTTGCCAAAGCCTGTAGCCTTATGAGATTCTCTATGCATCTCCTCAGCAGAGCTGAAGAAGGTTTGGCTGGAACAAAATTGCTTCTCACCAGCAACATCTGCTACAAGATCTGGAGATCTCTGTCATAACAAAGCCTGTTTTCAGATTCCTGCCCTCCTGTAGGTGCCGAGTGCCAGATGAAGGGGCTGGAACAGGATAAATGGGCTCTGCAGGCCCTGCATCCAACCGAGGGGGAATTGCTGTGAGAATGGGGGAACGCGACCATAAACTCCCTTCCAAGGGCCCATCCTACAAACTCCGCCTTGGCAGAATCAAAGAAGGGTTCGCAGCAGATGTTCTGGATAGACCTGTCAACATGATGCTGAGCTCCTTTGGCAGCTGAAGCAGTGCAGGGCTGTAAGGGTACAAAAATAACTTCAAGAATCTTAGGTTGAAATTTTGGCACGGGATGGGATTGCGATTACTGGCCTTTTAACTGTTTCCTGAATAGTCTGTGTAGCCTCCGGTAGGACCTCTCTGGGGAGGTTCCCACCACGGCTTCCCTCACCCTGGCAGAAAGGAGCCGTATAACCAGAAAACCCAGGCTGGGAATGAACAGAAAGGACACGGAGCAGTACAGTACAGCGCTGCGAGAGGCTATCAGAAAAAAAGCACTGCAGAAGCCGAAGGAGAATCTAGTACGCTGTCACATCAACCAGTACTGCTCAGAGAACTACAGCCCAGAGAACTACAGCCCAGAGCCTTCCAGGGGCAGAACATTTCTTTGCCCATCATGACCATTACGTGTCAGCTCTGCAGCCTGACATCTCCCACCTACTCACATGAGGGGAAGTGTTTCGCTGCCCTGCTCTCTGAACAAAAAAAATTTAATGAAAGCCCAGGGTATTTATACAGGGTGGTTATACCGCGGGTGCTGAGACTGTATCTAGCTTCCCCCTTTGCCTTGAAAGGGCACCTACTTGAACCTCAAGTAGAAGGTACACCTCCTGCAGAAGGCTTGCCTCCTTCTGTGTAGCCTACCTTTGGGGGGTGGGTGCTAGGGTCTCCAGGAAGAGTCTCTCAAAACTGGAATGCAGCCCTCTCCATTATTTAAAAAAAAAAACAAAACAAAAACAACCTAATAAGCTGACCCATTTGCATTCCTTCCTTTCTAAAGAATGCAATGTGAGGGTATCAGTAACAACTCTGCGTTTAACACAGCTGAACGGTAAAGGCTGACAGGTAACTAGGTTGCTTGATTTCTTGAGACCACAAAAAAGCTGGAAGGAAAGCCCACGGTGGGCATGCGGACAGTAACTGCTATATAACTGTGTACGGCAAGATGCTCACCCGTCCGTCCAGAGTCTTGCGTATCCATTCACTTAACTCTGCTGACAGCCACAGAAGGCCAGTCTAACTTCAGCATCCACAGGTGACGTTGATAGAAAAAGTTTCCCCCCACTCATTGGCTTTTACTATAGCAATTAAAGATTCATGCATTTGCTACAGAGTCCTCTAAAGCAGATGAAAAATACTCATAAAACTAGATTTAAAACCACCTCACCTTTAATATATTGTCCCAGACACTTCACAACTGCTGGAAAAGGTGTTGACTAATCCTAAATAAATGCACATGAGGGTAACACAGAGGCAAACTTCACATGCTGCTCACAGCTCTGTATCAGTGCAACAGCCTAATGTAAAACAAAGTTCTCTGCTAGTGCTACCACAAGACTTTAATACGTAGACTAAAGGCAAAGCTGGGGACCTGCTCACCTTCCTTGTGCTTCAAGCTAATAGCAATGGGAGAACAACCATGGGGAAGGAAAATACATGCTGGATCTTGCCATAGTCATTACTGCGTATCCTCCAGCGTCCTCAGACACATTACTCCTTTTCTCTAACACCTGACACCGTACCTCCCCACTGCAAATTTTGGGCGAAGTCTTAAAAAAGCTCCGACATCCATTGTTGAGACGTACAAACTAAATGTGCTTTGGTGCAAGCAGCGATTCAGCATGTGTGACTTTTTGGAATCACTGCAGCAGGTTGTGAATGATGTATGAAATGAAAAATCCCTGCTCACTGCACACAATTCGGATAGTAAAATCTCCCTGGAGCATTAAAAAAAGCACTTAAATGTGTCATTTTATTTTTGTCCTCTGCCCAGAAGACTCCCTCATCTCTCCCCAAGAACATGCAGGTACCTCAGCTATCACCAGAGAACAAGAAAGCACACTTGAAGCTAAAGTAGATCGCTTCAGTTCACACAGTGTTTCCAGGAAAATATACAGGAACCTGGAGCAAACCAGACAGAATTATACTGGCGACATGATCAGGCCTCTCTCCAAACACACTTTTCTGTGTCATTTTTTAAAGTAATATCTAACCTTATTAGCCTGACTTTAACTTGGTTGACCTTTGGAGATTGCATTAAGGAAGCAACAACAGCATGCTCAATGCAGTTAGGACCATGAGAAGAAACATTTGATATAAACACCATGTGTGTGGCTAGATATCATTTATGTTGGGACAAATATAGCAACATGTTTTGACTTCAAGCTTTTATTCTTTCTTGCCCCTTTACTGGAACTTTTTTCCCAGCCTGCCTTTTGGTGTTGACCTTTTAAATCTGGCAAAGCCAAATGTCTGCTGCCACAGTTTAGCCATCTTCTGACTTGCTGCATGTGCTGCTTTCATCTGTTTTCTAGTGAGCACCTGTTATATTTTTCATATCCTCGTCATGGAGCAGCTAGTAGAATGTGATAGGAGTTTTTTCTTGTGTTCTTTTGTCTTTGGTTTTTGGGAAGGGCAGGGTGGTGCTAATAATGGCAACAGCTTCTCTGCAGAACAGAGCAAGGTTGGGTTACTCCCAACAGGGATTTCTTCCTTACCAAAATTTCTGCACGTGATGTGCAGCCTCTGTTCACACCCGCCCATATCCAGAATGACAGAGGATCTCCAGAATTAATCTTACAGCAAAACCAGTCAGTTTCTTTCCCAACCTCTAAAAAGTGGGGAGTTGTCCAGTTTGCTGGTGTTCCCTTTGAGCACAAGGAGGATGGAAAACTGACAGCAAGACAACAAATCTACGGAAGAATGATCTGCCCAGATGCAGCTGTCTTGGTGACTGCATTTAGTTTTAGGAACAGAAAACAGGGGTCCCATCTAGCGACAACTGATGTTGTCTTCTCTTGACAAGTTTTCTTAAATTTGCAATTTAATAATTTTTCCTCCCCAAATATTACTGATGAGGAAGGACAGTTGCCTACACCAGCGTCACGTATCTGTCATCTTTGGCATTCTGAAATTTCAGGGAAAGCAGAGAAAAGGCTGCAGCTGTTAACCCTTCTGCTTCTCTAGCTTCTTCACATAAAAAGCAGAGCCATACCTACTTCTGCCCCTCTTACACAATAGAGGGAAGAAGGGACTACAGTGGTCACCAAACACATGCCACTGAAGTAAGGGCAGACACAAGAACTTTGCAGCGTATCATCTACCCATCAGCAGTAGTTCCTTCAACAAGCAACACTGCAGTGAGGCTAATTAGTAGTAAATGTTGTACCTTGGTTTGTTTTTTGTGGTTGTTTTGGTTTTTTTTTTCCCCTGTGACATACCAAGAGGCAGACAGAAAATACACTGGTAATATCTGGTCTGTTCCTCCTATCAGGAAGATGCCATTTTTGGATGCCACCACCCAAACTAGACAGCAAGGCACTGCTGGAAGCTGATATAGCACATGGGCTACGGAACTGTGCTTTTCAGTGCCTTTTCTCAACAGACAAGCAAACCGGGTCTAGGTTAGATTCGGTTCCTCAGAAGGTCAGCTGGAGCTTAAGGATTCAAAGCAGTGCTTAAAAGTGTGCATTAAACAGTTCTTCAGAATCTGGGAGGTAAGAAGGTTGGTTCTCGAGTGCTTTGCAGGGATAGGGTTTTCCAGGCTTACACTGACAAAATCACATCTTTCCACCAAGGCAAGATTTTCTGGGAAACTAAACACGCTTGCAATCATTTTCTAAATTTGGTTCCTCCTTATTCAATTTTTTTTTCTTCTTTTCTTGGGGGGAGTGGAAAAGGAATACTTGTCCCTATAGCAGCTTTTTGACACTCTGCTAAGAACAACACTGTACTTGACAGTATTGCACAAATAAGCCAAACATGAGGCATGTAGGCGTTGGTGACAAGAACTAACTTTTCCAAAAAACACACCTTAAAACCAGTAGGATCAGCTTATGAGGAGAAAGAGCTGGACTTCAGAAGAAAAGGATTTGTGGTAATTAAAATGAAAGCAGACAAAAAAATTATAGAGAGTTTGTACATCTGCTAAAATAACTTTACACATATGTTTATGCACACACATATATAAAATAGATAAAAATTATTTTCTCAACTGGGCATGAGGAAAACTCTTTATCTGTCAACGCAGTAAGACTACATGATTAATAAGATTACTTAGGATATTTGGTTCCAGAGTTATTTGTTCAGACACAGTACATTCCAATCAAGACTGATAATCTGACAAATTACAGTAAATTTTGCAAATATATACTAGCTTTTATTCAGAGTAGACCTCAGGGCTCTTTTAGTAGACAAGATATATTTGTATAACAAGGGAGAAGAACTGAAGGAAAGCAATCCTCTGCTTATCATAGCAGGAAGAAGTTGTACTCGTCGTGCTCACCTTCAAACTATTCCATGGCCAAATCGTTAAATAACTTGCCGCCTAACCTACGTATTTCATATATGCTCTTATAAAATATATACATATATTTCACCTATAATTATCAGATGAGAGCCTACTTAAAAGAAACAAGGAATAGGGAGTAGCCAGATGCTGTTATGGCTATTATAGGAAAATGCCCAGGCTGTGCTGCACCTGGAGACAGAGAGTAATGGGGACCCTGACAGGGACGCATCAGGGATCATCATGAAAGGCCTCGGAAGAGCACAGAAGACAACCCCTCCTTGGATGTGTGCTCGTGAAGTAGTCGTTTCTCTTTTTTTTTTGCTCGCTGACTCTTTTTACTAGCGTTTCACTCCGCGTTATGACTGAATTAGGTAAGGAGGTGCGGGGGGAAGCGCTCTCGGCTAACTTCAGACTACAGCCAGGCTCATTAAAACCAGCATATTTGCTGCAGTGTTTGCAGCATTTCTTCTAGGTTTTAAGATTGTTTCAATAAATGAAATTCTGAGCAGAAAGAATATATTTTAATTTACTTGTTCGCGCTCCCTGTTATAAGTATCCAATGTCATGCTGGATTTTTTTTTTTTAATATTATATAGAGCATAAAAATGCATGAATTTAATATCTTAATAAAAATGAACACATCCTTCTAGAAGCCTGAAGCTGCTAAGTACACAGGACAGGTTCATTAGCACAATTTTGGAGCATGAAGAGAAAATGAATGAGAAACCAAGATTCACAAATACCAACACAAGATCCCAGGGCTTTTTAATAAAGTTTTGTCCCACCTCCTGCTGCTCGCTGTCTTCCAGGAAAACCGAAGAGCAGAGCCCATGAGCTGCCCATGGGTTGTAGACACAAGCTTAGAGTTAGACCCTTAAGTCATGCACCAGCAGTATTTGCAGACAAATAACCATCCTTTCCACCAGAGAGAAACAGGGCAAGGTTGTTACAGGTCTCAAAACTTGGATTGACATCCTAGACGTGGCAGCAAGGTGCCTGGCCAGGAGCAGAGTTGTGGTTTTGAGCTTTGCCTGGATCAGGGGGCTAGGAAGGGATGCCACGCTGTGGGTAGGTGTCATTGCCGTCCAGTACGTACCATACGAAAAATGAGGACCGAGCAATTCAAGATAAGCTTGCAGGCAAAGCCATTCCAATTTTAAATATTTGGCTTTAGTAAGGCATGTTTCTAAATTAACAGGCCCTATAGCTTTCAGTATGATTATTCAGGGTCCATCAAGTCAAGCATGTAGTATATATTTGAAGGATTAGGGTTAATGGTACTTTAGTATAAAGCGTTCTTAAACGTCTCAGATTACAAATTAAACAAGGAAGCCAACAAAAACCAGTGCAGAACAGCTCCTTAGTGAGACTGCCCTGCCCCGTTTTGACACTTTGTATAAGGCAGAAACATTAGGTTTATAAAGATTTCTTTGAACAGTTTTGGGGATTTTGGTGTAAACCCAAATCTCAAATCCTAGAAATTTCTGAATTCTGTATAAAATTCATTTAAGACAAATAATTTGTGTTAAGAAGTGGAGAAATGAAAATTGTTTCTTTATGGAAAGATGAATTTTTAAGTTTTCTACTATCTAAAAAAAAAAAAAAAATATCTTAATTTTTTAATGCAAATTTTGAGACAGAGTAGTAGCTCTGAAGGTAACAGTCCTGACTTCAGAAAAACAAGATTTATGTAGAAGCAATCATAGTGACAGAAGATGAGAACCAAGACAATCATTCACAGTGATTGCAATGGTTATTACCATCTCTAATCTATAGCCTGTAATTCATGCAAGATATCACTACCTAGAAATCCTTCCTAAAAATTTATTTAAGAGACAAAGCCAAGTTCAGTGATTGTTACTGGAACTATTTTTAGAAGTTGATCAGCAATAAATTTCTGTTTCTTAGAGCAGATGTATTTAATTGGGGGGTTAATTATTAAATCTGTATTTGCATCAACTTTTCTGTAATATGTATTTCTCTTTAAGATATCTGCAAAGAAATAAAATTATAAAATAAAATAAAAAGAACATTTATTTTGTCCCATGGTGGAACAAAAATACTGTTCAATGCAGGGTTACAATATAATAAATACTATTCACTAAGCTAGAACCTGATATTTATGCATATGCTGATATTTATAGCTTGGAAGTTTGTCTTGAATAAAAATCAGGCTTGATTCACAAGGATTTTGCACATTTTAGTGTCAAGAGAGAAAAGTGGTAACTCCTGTACATGAAGTCAGAACATGTTCAAACCAAAAGTACGATATGAAAGCAGCGATACAAGAGCAAGGGGACGTTTGCTACCTTGTGTAGTATAGTGTCTTCCTAAATAGCCAGATATATCGGCACTTACAGTATATCCAAATGTATAACGACTTACTCTCACTTATTCACTTACTCTCACTTCCCCCAAATGTAGAAAAGACACAATAAAATCCCTGATGTTCTCTGCTCCTTCCCCCAAAATAATTTTATCTTTGCGTGTTGTGCAATTCTCACTTTCATCCACTATGTGCCAACGTAAGACGTTACCATTTTTGCAAAGGAAAAGGTGAAAAGCTTAAATTCCGGTACCACAGAATGCCACTGCACTCAAGACCTTCAGGAGCATTTCCCAAGGAACATCATCCCAGAGCTGAACATGCTCTTTTATAAAAAAAGTAATGCTTTTCTGCTGGCAAAAAGTTCCCTTGTGTTGTGTTTTGTTATAAAATAGATAAACAGGGTTCACTCTAAACCCAAAGGAAAATATTTTACGGTTAATAATTGAGGCTGTTGTGCCCTCTGAAACAGAAGTGCTAAATACTCTCCATTGTAGCGCAGGCTTAAATTAAGCCTGCAAGTAACCTCACCGACTGCGATGGGGCTATGAAGATGCTTAATGGTTAGCATACGCTTAAAGTCTGTCTTAACTGGTTTTAGAGAAGACGTATTGCGCATACTTGTATAACATGGGATGCAGAATTCCACCATGATTTCTGCCTAAATACATGTGTAAGTATCGTACCAAGCAGATGTGCAGAGAGGACGTGAGCATGGAGAGCTTGCAAGGTATCTTAGCCATATATTGCTTCGTTTTGATACACAGCTTGCTAAAGATCAAATTTGGCTGAACTACTTACCCTGTTTGAGCAATTTATATTCTCACTAGTATTTGGTCAAAATCTGATACGACTTTTGTGAATTTTTGACCCAGGATAGGTTTCAGGGGTTTTATTTGTTTTTCTTTTAGTACCTTTCTAAATATTAGAAAGAAGCAGGACCAGCGGTTTCTGTAAATCCAAATCTTAGTTATTTCTAGCCCATTACAGACTTGGTTTTTTGGCCTGATCAGGTACAACTACTTTTTCCATCCATTCTTTTTCAGGAATGACTTAAACAGCCTTTTCTCTTTTAAAATGTGAATCTACTGATATCCATAGCCATTTTAAAAAAAATACCAATCACATACAATGAGACTCGAGTGCCAAAGGCTAATTGATTCAGAATATGCAAGAAGCAGCCGCCGCAGGAAGTTGTAGTACGGTTGTTACAGGGAAGCAGGTGTAAAACATGCAAAGCTTTTTGACAATGTAGACTCATTGCTTCAGATATTTGTGTCTGAAAAACTTCAAAAATTCAAGAATATTTTGATCAGAGAAAAAAAAGCAGGTTGTGGCTATTACTTAGATTTATTTAAAGGGTCATCCATTATCATACTACGGAGTCCGTTAGGAAGTTAGCCATCAGAAAACCAATGCATTTAGTAATGTATACCTGAAATATGGATTCTTAAGGACAGCCATATTTAAGACCAATTTCATTTAGAAATCATTTGAGTATTGCATACCATGTATCTTGGTTTCCAAATCCACCACTAATATACTTAACTTCAGTGAGAAATTAAAAGAGAAAGCGATTCCTAAAGTCAGGAGGGCTGAAAGCATGTAACAATGTTGTCCATTTCAATGGCCAAGTCTCAATTATCTGTTAAGAAATTTTACATGAAATTTCTATTTCTAGCTGAGCAGTATTTGAAGTTTTCATTTGGCTCATGACTATACTTTTAGGAAAAACAGTTATGACTGTTACATACTATTCAAACATTCACATCAAGAAGGAATGTTATATATTATCAGGAACATTTGAAGAATATAGCAAATACAACGTAACAAAATTCAGTAAGAAACTTTTTTTTTTAATTACGTAGTAGAGACTTGTTTTTTGGTTTGGGGTAAAATATCCACACAAAAAAATAATTAAAGTTTCAAATAAATTAAATAATTTTGATTTCTTTCTTCCCCCACCCCTTTTTTTTAAGTAACAGATATGTAGCAGAAATCAGAACTTCTTAAAAGCATCTCAGTGCTAGGCAATAAGAGCCAAATATTCTTCTACTATACTATACATAGATGCATTGTTTCACATATGCTTCTGGCCAAAAATGCAGAAAGCTTCCAACTAAACCTTGGATGTCAAATCACATGTCATAATATAGTTGATAATATTTACTCCTGCAGTATTGGGTATTATTTTAAACATATTTCATAAAAACACTAGTCACAAAGTTACTTCTGGGGAAAAATTCAGCAAGGAAGAAATCAAAAAAGTTCTACTTCTTTTATAAGAGGTTATACAAAATACTAAACAGACCTATGGAATTGCTATTCTTCCAGCAAGAACATTATCCCATCCTCTGGCACTGTGGACTTACCTAGGCTGCCCCAAAATCACCACTTTTATTAAGCTTTATTGAATTGCTATAAATTGACAAAGTCTTTGTAGTAAAATAATTTTCCATCAAAATACACTGTACTGTAGTAAGGTAATGAAGAGCTGTAGGACAGGCTTTAAGAGGCACTGTACTTTCATCTGAAAAGTCTCCTGAAATTCTTTGAACATTTCCAGGGGATTAATGAGGTATTTTGACAACACACGAGAAGCGTCTGGTTTTCAAGAAGCCTTATAAGATGGAACATGCACATTCTTGGAAGTTAAACTGTGTATTTTAAGCCACTAAAAATAACACAATTATTAAAAATTTGGCAGCTCCGAAGAAAAGTACCAGCAGATATGAGGAAACACATGGAACTACTGAAGAGTGTCAAACTTGAGTACACACATTTTGCAGCATTTCAACATGACTTAAACACCAATTTTAACAGCTTAATTGAATGTTTCTTATTAAAAGCTATCACAGATGAACTAAAATAAGAACAAGCTAAACTAGCCAGAGTGTAACTAAATCAAAAGCATTACTCTTTGGAAGTTGGGTGGATTAACTGTGCGTACGTGCATTACTGTCCTTGTAGTAAAGCCTTATCCCTTCAACGACTGTTAAGGCATTTGGAGGGTTTCAAAACCTTTGTCAATTAGTGGGAGAGAGAGAATTCTTGCCCCTTTTTTTTTTTTTTAAAGACATGCTAAATGACACAATGTAAATTTAGGAGAACATTCATTTCACACAGCAAAATTAGAACAAGCAGACTGTTACACCTACATTTTTGTATATATTTTAAAATATTTTAGGGCCTATTCCTGCAAACTAGTATTCCCTTGAATACCTCAATGCATTGCAACAAGGTTTAGTGTAGGTATAAGAGTTCAGTTCTACAAAGTCCTAGTGAAGAAAGCAGAGCTCTCTTAAGCCTCACTTCTGTAAACACCTCAATATTCCTGAAAACTCAGAGTCTTAAAAGATCTACCCTTATTTAATCAAGCTGGGCAAGAAGCATACCGAGGTGTCATTTTGAAAACACCTTATAAGCCACTACCTGTGAAAATATCCATATAGAGTATGTATATGTGCATATAAGAGAGCTGGTAGCTTAGGTGTTTGCAATACTTAATGTGCCCTTTCCACAACACGAGAGAGAAATAGGATCTGCTAATCAGTACCAGGCCACAAAACATATTAAGTCTAAGCACTCCTACGTAATATTTTTTTTTTAATAATAATTGCCTTTAGAATGTGAGCAGTCATACAGGAAAAGGCTGCTTCCTAAACTCTACTCTTTCCAGGCTGCACCCATTTCACAAGCTAAATATTTTACAGAGGCAGCACCTTCACGATGCTTATGGTTGAACACTTCACTTTCTGTAGTCACGTCTCATTATTTAACAAGATCTCATTCAATACATGTGTTTTAAAAATGAGGCTTGTCTCAGGTCTTCAAAACATCAAGTGGGGAAGGAAAAAAAAAACAAAACAAAACACGATCTGCTCCCTTCTTCAGGAATAGTTCATCTATTCATCTTCATGGGTCTTCAGTAGTACTTTTAAAGCCTGCAGTACATTTACAAGCGAAATCACCCCCAGGTGTGTGTGGGGGTGTTAGACTTTTGCATCACCATCCCTCCATGCCCGATAAAGTTCTAGATGTGTTTAAGGGCAAAAATTCCACCCCAGTATATTAGTTTTGTTAATCCTTTTCCTATGTTCTGTTTGCCTGGCTAGGGAAATTATGCAGAAAGTAATAAAAGTTCTAATTCAATTTCCATGTTAAAAGATGGATTTGAAAAAAAAAAAAAAATCAGAAACCATATTCTTTGTGTTTACTAAGAGATATGCACTCCAACGTTTAGTGTCACGGAGCTGGAGTTAAAACCAGAAACGGTGAAGATAATTTAGCTGCATGAATGCCTGCTCTTCAGTAGAATGCTGCCAAAATTAAATAGGAATGAAACAGCACTTTGTAGTCATTGGTCGCTCAGCAGGGTTTGCGTAGTTAAAAACCTAAGTGAAAAGGGTGATTGACCTACATTGCTACTAGCTTAGCACAGCTGTACTTTCATATTTTCACTGCATCCGAGGAAGCTCATTATTTAATACAACTGAATTACATGTAATTGTCGGTCTTTCATTTTACACTTTTAGGGGCCAGATATTAATCTCCAATGTGCGGCGGGCATTGCTGTGCATCTGGAAATATCCGCGGCTGCCCATTTGCACGCAAGGCTAAAAGAGAAGACTGCACACAGTTGCACCTGAAATGAGGAGGCTGCCCAGGGGTAGGAGGACCTCACAAATATGCAGAAATCAAATGAGCAGATGGAACAGAAAGCAAATCCCTTGGCACCCCAAAGGCAAACGCTCCGCTGTTTCCCTATCGTTTTGAGCAGAAGCAGCCCGGAACGCGCAACCAAAGCACATTTCACACAACTCATACCTGCAGTTTAAATAAGTAAGAACATTCCAGTTAACAACCAGTTTGACATGGTAACAACCCAGGGACTATTAACATAACGACTGGTCACTGGTGGCAGTAATGGCAGATTTCAAAGGGAATATTGTGCTTGTAGATGGACATGCTGCCAGCCAGAAGACACGACAGAGCAGGGTAGGCTGATACATTAAGATGTCACATAGAGCTCTGGAGGGGAAAAGAAAAGGGTAAAAAAAAAAACAAACCCACAATCTTCTTGCATATTTCACTTACTGTAAATGGACTTGAAATATTGGTGTAAACCTAAGTTCCTTAAATTAAGTCTTCACTTTCTAACCCAAGAGTGTATAAGCAGGAGACAGAAGCCTGCAGGGGAATTAGACTCTGCATATCATTTTCACCGAGTGTGTTATTTCTAACATTAAGTCCTTCCTTTACTCAAGTCAGTTCCCACCCCCGTTAAGAAAACGGAGCTCGTTCCTGCCATGGCCACCCTAACACCCTTGCTGTCTTACGCCACCTCCGAAACCACTGGAGTGACCAGCGTCAATCAGATTCCAGGATAAAGCCTCTCGCACCCAAAACATCTTCCAAGCTCATTACCTCCTCAAAGATTTCTTCCATCCCCTCAATGCACCCCCAACCCAGAGAAAAAGGTTTTGATATAGTAAAATTAACTAATTTTACCAAAGGAGAAAGCTAAAGAAGAGAGCTAAAGCCAAGCAAGTTTTGAAGTTCTGAAGATACAGAGTATTTACAAAAAGCTCACCAGAGCAGGTACCTCAGGGCTCAAATGCAGAACGAGAGCATGCATCAGAGCTGAGGGAGTGTTTATTTTTTTGGCAGGCATCGCTAAATTAGAAATACTGGAACTATCTTTGCAAATAGCCAAAGACACAATCACACAGTTTGCAAATTTAACCATGAAAGTTAAAGCACCCAGACTGGCTACGTTATTGCTTATAGCATCTGTAGAATGGCTGTCTTATTGAAAGACATAATGAACACAGAGAGACAAGTTAATAAGCAATTTTACTCTTTATAGTATCGTGCAAACCGCATATCCTCTAGAGGGCACCACATAAATTAATAGGAAGCCAGAACTGTTTTATATGTAGCAAAAGACTCCCTTTATGGTTAAAAAGAAAAAAAAAAATTAAGAGGATAGTTTGAAGCTGTAATCGAACCCTAATCTGATCATTAGTACAAAGTAATTTGTCCTTTAAATTCATAACAAGTAGGTTGCTAAATATGAAAGCTTATTTGACTACAAAGCTAGAGAACATTTAACTAGTTCCTACATTAGCATTAAAAAGATCACTTTTATAGTTTCGCTGTATAACTAAGTAGATAAGATGCAATGAGGCAAATGACTATCTGCAATTACCTTAAGTGCATCAGTTTGAAGTTTAGTGTAAATACCAAGTTTAAATCTATGCACTCACAAGAATCACTAAAAAAAAAAAGGCTCATGACAAGATAACTTCATTAAGACTTGATAAACCTGGAGACAAAAAAACGGAAACATCTTAAAACAATTATAGGATTTCTCATGTATGCTGGTTTCACTGCTGCAACAGTAAATATTCTATATGAACAAATAACTGAAATACCAGTTTTGAATGTGGTCATAATAGCCTCCTTTCTCTGAATCACTTCGTATGAATTTCAACAATCTGATAGCAAAATATTTACTCCTGTTAGACCTTCAAAGACGAGAGAGCAACAGTGTGTGTGCATCTGTGCTGAGGAAATGCTTTGGTCATATCTCTACTACTAGATCACTTTTGGTTTTGATTTCAAACATTTGATTTTAAAACATTGTATCTGTTGCACTAGCACTTGGGAGATTCAGTAAGTTCAAAGTCTCCCGTAAATTTGGAACTCAGACCAAACAGCCACAGCAGAGTTCTCTCACTCCTGCAGGCATTTGTTGTAGAAAAATTCTTAAAATGGGTTTTAAAAATTAAGATAAGTGTTACCTTCCCCACAAAAGCTGTTCCAACCCCTCTTTCTAGACACACGCTTTAAGATCACAACTGACCTCAGTTCACGTACAACAATTCCCTTCTATTCAAACAGTTCCCTGCCAGTTTTTAAAACTTTGTTTTAAAAACTGTTTTTTTAAAGTTTTGTTACCTACTTCTTTGGCAGCCCTAACACAATGGCTTTAAGATGCAGACTCTATGCTAAATTCCCAGCACTCTATCTTGCGTTCAGTTCAGAGTTTTACCGGGTAGCAGAGCCCTTTTACCACTAAGTAGTCCAAACCCACGTCTGAAGAAGCTGATCTGCCTTCCAGCCCCAGCTCAAACACCACACAACGCATTTGCGAAGGTTTTTGTTCCACTCTAGAAAAAACAGGTTGTAACGTAGTGAGCCAGAGTACCAACAGTTGTTAACACTTTAGTCTTGATCCCTGTTCCAACTTACCCATGCTGTACAATTTGGGAACTGATCAGTGTGTGGGAGCATCCCATTTGGTACCTGTGCTTAAACTGAACTTGTAAGTTATCGCATTCAAAGAGAATTTTAATTTTTCCCCAATGTATTACTGACTTGAATGCCCCGTTTAAAGGAAAAGGCTTCACTACAGGGCCAGGGGAAATATTCCCAGAAGTCCACATTAGCCTGGAGCAGCTAGTCTCATTAGGCCCTCTCCACAGGGGCCGGAGGAAAGGTGCTCCTGTGGGAAATAGGTGCTCTGAACCACCCCAGAGGAGCCTTTCCTCTCTATTTACAGTTGAGAGCCTAGGGAGACGAAACTTAGCTCCTGCAAAGTATCCCGATTTATTCACATACAATCTGCAGGTAAACTAACCTGGTGCTGCTCATCAGTACTTTGCTACGGGTTATACTTCAAATACTTTTGAGAACGTAGGTCCACAAGCAAACAAGAAGATAAAAAAAAATGAGGTGACGATTTGCTATCTCTGAGACGCAGCGACAAGTTATCCAGCATCCCACCCAGGTCGCTGAGTTAAATTGGGAACAGAGTAGATTTGAGCCTACTGGCTTCACGGCCATTTCGCGCGGGGAAGGCAGCTGGTCATCTGGGTCCAGCTTCTAACAGCTAAATGGCAACAGTCATAAAAGCTTCCCGTGCCACAAACGAAATTCCTTGGCAAACTAAGCTGACGAAAGTGGGTTAAGCAGAGACGAGCGAAGCAGTCCGCGCTTACAGAGGTCAAACCCCGCCCTGGAGCTGGTGAAAACCACGCGCGCGGTTTCAGGCTGCTACGCCTGGCCACCTCCACGCTTCTAAGGAGCGGGAGGAGACCACCAGCTCCTGGGAGCACAGCGCTGTAGGAAGTGCGGGGGGGGGTTACTCTCTTCCTCCTCTGAGCACAGGACCCCAGTATTAGCATCAGGAAACTGGCAACCACCTGCATGACCTGGCGAAGCGTGCTTTTTGGTTCAGATTTTAGTTTTATCTCCGTATTTCAGTATTTCCTCATCCTCCGCATATACTCAGCCTTGCAGCCCTCGAGTACTGCTTACACGATAGCGACTACGTAGGAAGGACGGAACAGGTTTACCAGGTTTGTCAGTGAACGTAAGAAGGATGTGGCCTACCTCAGATAGTCTCTGCGACAAAGGATAAGGTTGGCTTTGGTGTACAAAGTAGAGCCCACCTCCCCCAGGCGACAGTCACAGCAGGCACATTTCAGGCAGTCTTCATGCCAATATTTGTCCAGGGCCTTTAGAAGATACCGGTCTTTAATCTTACGGTTGCAGCCAGCACAACCTTTCGGCTTGGTGTCTGGCTGGACTGAGAGCATTTGTATACCTGAAACACAACAAGACAAGAGAAGAGTGAAAACAGATATTCTCTCGAGAACGAGTCTTGCCTTTTTCTTCCTCCACCTTGCCGCTCTCCCCACACCCAGTTCGTTAAAAAGGCAATCGTGTAGGTAGGATGAAATAACCTAGATAGTGCACAGCAAGCTGAAAACAATGTTAAGATAAATCCGAAAGCAGAAACTTCCACTGCTCTACATTCCACAGCTTCTCTTTAACATCTCATCTACCTGGTCTCTTTGCTAAAAACGAATTGGATTAAAAAATTAAAATGAAAAATTAAAACAGTTCAGTTGAAAAGTCATCCAGTTTCACCCAAAATATCCAATATTTAGCAACCAAAAATTTGCATAAACAACATATTTATCACTGCAAACATAGGTCCAAATATGTAGATTTAGCTATTTGCACTGTCTTTACAAAATAAAAAAGCACTTCAGATTCTGAAGAAAAGACTGAAGCTATTAGTGGCACGGGGCCAGAGTTTAAGGGAGGTTTGACATAGACATTTTGGCGCTGGCAGAGGGGTGTTTCATTTTTAAGGTTTCGGATCTTGTTAGTCACATGAATGAAGCAATCAGATTTCCAGAGGCTTCAGTACCAGCATCTCTAGTTACAACCTGCAGTGTAAGGATCTTCTGAAAAAAACTGATTTTAAGTAATCTGCACAAGGTTGGAGAGTTGCTAGTTTGTCAAGGGAAAAAAAAAAAAAAAAAACCCTCTGTTCCACTTTCCAATCCCAATTTTAGCCAACAGGTAGCTCGGGACAAGGAGTACAGTAGTGCCCATTAAGTATATGTACCTTTTGATGTAATAGGAGAGAGCATTTAAATAACGATTCAAATGCCTAAACCACTGTTTAAGGGAGGGAACTGGTAAAAGTGGAACAGAGTTGAGCAGAACACTGCAGCCAGCCTCCAGAGATCCATACAAAAACCGATTGCCCTCAGTTTTACGCTAAATGGGGAGAGAAGGTCACTGCCCCAAAGTGTTTACAGACTGGTCTCTCTTGGTTAATCGCACCAACTACCACCCCATTACACTCAGACCAATTCTCTGAAAGTGGCTTCTTAGAATAAGCACAATCATAGCCCTGCGGATGCTTTGTTGGACATCAAACAGGCACCAGAGAGAGAGAGAGAACTGACAAGCAGTTAGGTGATGATTACAGTTATCTCACTGTTTTAAAGCCAGTCAGACATGTAGCAAAAAAAAAATGCTACTCATTAGAGTGCATCTCAATATTGCAATGAGAATTTGTCAAGACCAGGGAACGAATGCTCTTGCCAATAAGCAAATCCTACCCCAAAATTCAGGGTATTGCAATACCCTGTTATTATGTAGAGACTGGGAAAGGTCAAGTAGAGTCTCGTAACAAAGAAAAGCAAATTCAAGAGCTCCTCATCAAGAACGCTCTACTACCTAATGTTAAGAAAGCTTTACAGTCCCAGCTTCTATCAGATGGTCTCGGTTGGTGCCATAACACCACTAGAGACCGGCAGGCTGAGGGATCTAGAAGACGAACAAGTCGGGGTTTGGGTTTTTGTTTTGTTGGTTTTTTTAAGAGCTCTAATAAGGAAAGCACAAAAATGAGTATAATCCCTGACGCAAAGGTACAGTGTGCCTTTACGGATATGAGCGCTGTGAAGACAAGAGGCTAAATGCTACGCCAGCCGAAGCGTCCCAGGGATCCGTACATCTACGTGTACGTGGAAGACCTTGAATTTATGCGGACCGCAGTGACTCTAGAGCCCGTTAAGTGGCTTTCCAGGGTTACCAAGCTGAAGTCCAAAATTTCACCTGCAAAGCTGATCACTGAATTAGAAATAGTCATTCTTATTGTGACATATGAGCAAACAGCCCTGCTCTCCTCTTTGCAATACACTCTATCACGCATTTTGGAGTGATATATTTATCTGTTAAATTAGCTGTCCAGTGATATACAGACAGATCTAGTGGGCACCCCAAAGTACCATGGCAGCACTGCCACATAACATCTGAAACTCATAACAAAAGGGTAAAGTCTGTGCTTTTCTATCAATAAGTATAAAAAATGGCATTGCTGCCTTCCCGTTACTTCCCAGTCAATGCTACTGTCATAGCTCTTATACCACTTACAGACTCGTAAGATCTGTTTGTCCTTCACGAGGAAGAGGATGAGGTCCAACGACCTGCACAGGGTTCCAGTCAGTCTATGGCAGACCTGGGATCGAACACACATCTCTCACCTTGAGCAAGCACCACGAGACAAAGGCTGAGCCTTTACGGTGTTTGCGATTGCCAGCTGACTCCCCTGAATCCAGGGTACATACATGAAGCAGCAAAATAACGTGGCTACAAATAAATGACTAAAAGTAAAGTATCAGAGATTTTTGGTAAAGAACCTATACCAGACTGTTTACTGGGAAGTCCCACTGGATCTTTAATACCTTCACTTGGTGGAAGAGCCTTAATCTGTAAAGTTGCGTATCACAGTAGAGTATAAATACTCGATAACATGCCGACAACATGCTTATCCCCAGCCCCTCTCTTCGGCCACGTAGAGGGCAAACGCATAAAATTGTGCACAGTTTGCATCAACTTCTTTAAACTCAGTAAAAAAGTTGAGAAGCATGAAGGGCTGTTCTAGGACTTTAATCTTTAGCTCGAGGGAAACCAGGATAAACTAGGAGCTAAGACAGTTAAAGGCTTTTCAGAAAAAAAAAAAAAAATCTTAATGTAAAAATTTTGTCGCCTGATAAGGAAGCGGGTTAGAGAGCAGAGGCTGACAGTCTCCGATGCAGGCTGATCTCCCGTCCCGTGCTGTCTGAGGGGAGCGAGGTGCCACAGAAACCCGGCTCGCCGAGCAAACATCTGAGCAAATTGCAATAATCAAGCCGGATCATTCCTGAGGCGTATGCCGCAAACACGAGGTTGTTGTATTCCAAATAAAACCTCAGCTTGCACGATCTTGCACGTACCCCTGCGTGGTTTTTGAGACATTTACTACATGAGGAAAGTAGACAGAGCGCTGTCATTCACGTCGGTTAGCGCAAACCCTCCTTGTAGAGACGAGTGAAATGGGGCAGACGCCCTATGGAAGTAGTGTTAACAACCCTGCGTGTCTGTTTTCTCAGGGCTGAAAGAGAAGGTGCTGCTGACATCCCACTGGCAGCATCTTCAGATTAGGGATTCAATCTGCAGCAGCTTTTGGAGGGAAGGAATGCTTTTCTCCTCAGATAGATCTGATCTTTTCTCGCTTTACTTGAGATGAAGCTGCTTCTATTTTAATGAAAGTAAAAAAAAAAAAAAAGCCCAAACTACTACTTCATTATAAAAGAAGTTACTCTTTTTTGGAAGTGTAGACTGGATCTAAATGAAACCAAAGCACAAAACAACACTCCAATAAGTGTTTTATGTATCTCCAAATTCTTTGCACATGCCCTTTTCTTCACATGCCCCGGATTAAATCACTTAATTTTGAAAACAGAACATTAAATTATTTTTTTTTCCGTATCATATGAGAGAGCCACCTTAATGCAGATCACCTCACAGACCATCCCTCTTCCCTTTAATGTTCCCATAAGATCTCCAATGCAGTTATACTTTTCAGATATGCGCTCATGTATTTTTAGCGCTCTCTTAATTTGGCAATAAGAGTACCTGCAGCTTACTGTCAGACAGCTTTTCACAGGCTGTGGTTTAAGTACCCATTTACTTCTTAGGACACAGGAAGGAACCCTTTCAGAGCCTGACAGCACCCACAAAACCATCCAAACTGCTTGCTGCTGAAATATCAGGTAGCAGCACACAGCACTGCAGGAAGGCAGAGCTTATGGAGCACTTCCAAAAAAAGGTACAATTCCGTAAGCGCTACACTGAGGCTGGGAAAAAAAAAAAAATTGAAAAAAAAAAATCAAACCCCGCTTTCCCTTCAGTTCTGCAGATTCCTACCCATGCTCTGCATCACAGAGCAGATCTGTTCTCAGAACTGAGAGATTTCAGTTCCTAGTCTGTCTGTCAAACAAGCCCTTTTTATTTCACCCCAATACACTTTCAAGGGCTTCCTCTATCCTTCCCTCCATTCCCTCCCTCCTTCCACCCCCAGTCCCCAAGATACTGCACATAAACTGCCGAGTTGTGTCAGGAATAAGGCTTCTTAATAACTATCCACCACCTTTAGGATTTTTGAAGGGAAAACTTCATAACCTGATTTACGGGTTCTTGGATTTTCCTTGGTCTCCCAAAATAACTTTGATGCAACTGATTCCCATCCGTGGTTACTGCTATTATTGTGTGATGAAACACTGTCAACCAATTTGTAACTATGAATTTCAGGATCAAGAGGAAAGATTGCTGGAAAAAGCTGAATTAGGCTGCTGGAGGAAGGCAGATAAGCAAAAATCTGTTTCATTCCAATCATCACCCTGCTCAAAAATAAAAAGGAATTAAGATTTGACATCATGAACTGTATTTTGTTAGTGATGTAGTGGCATCTGTAAGCAGGATTGGTCCCTGATGATGCTGAGTGCAGCACAAGACCCTCGGAACTTGTGGTACAGACAGTCTTTGAAAGGATATTACTGTGCAGAGGATCACTAGGAAAGAAAAAAAACCAAAACCCAAACTTTTAAAGACCACTCTCCCCCCGTCTTTGTAGGGGTATGATCATGCTTCTACCAAGGACAGTCAGCAAGAAAGGGAAAACTTGTCCCTACTTAAAAAAAAAAAAATATATATAAAAATTAGTTTGGAGCAAA
Organism: Phaethon lepturus; assembly: GCF_000687285.1. NCBI lineage: Eukaryota > Metazoa > Chordata > Aves > Phaethontiformes > Phaethontidae > Phaethon > Phaethon lepturus. Next base: position 1,075 of record NW_010552976.1, on the reverse strand, counting down.
TTATGTATCAGTGAACTGGTCTTTAAGACAGCAAACTGACATAATGCAGTCAACAAGAGTTAGAGATCTAGTGGAAGATAAAAAGAATACTTTTCCGATGCTTTCCCACTTTGTAGCTTCATCCTAAAAGCATTCAGAGCTCCAATTATTCAGGACAATACACACAGACTTTAAAAAAAAAAAGAAGTTAAGGTTTCAGAAGCTAAGAAACATTTCAGAACTCGCATGTAGCACATCAGGAGTCGTAACTAGTTTTAGATTGGCATGTAAATTGTTCTGTGGAAAATTCTTATTGCCTCCGAGACCCTGCTATTCTGAGTTACTTGACAGTTTAAGGAAAATCATAATTAAAAAAAGAGACATAAATAATAGCCTGTGCAGTGTGGTGCACAGAAATAAGTAGAACCATTTCATTTAAACTCTGGTGAGCTTTTAATTGCCTGGATTGCATTGTGAACCAGCCTAACGGTTGATTGCCTCCATTATGCTCTCTTGTTCTGTGCCATTCATCCGCACAGTCTCAGCTTCTGTAGTTAACACAACAAAGTATCCGCAACTCCGTAACACTCAGTGTTGGTTTTTTTTTTAAATAAAAGGATTTCAGTACTCTGAATATAGTCTCTTCTGTATACTTTTGAGTTAATTTTCCATGGTATATAACTAAACTTCACCTCCTGCCCCTTCTTCTACAGAGGAATATGATTTTTTTTTCCTTTATTGTTTTTGATTTTTTTAATAAGGAGGTGGGTTGGGAAGGGGCGGGGGGAAGAGAGAAGAGAAGAGGTTAGGTAAAAACTAAAAATGGGAATGCAGTCCCACAGCTGGGAGCAGTGATACAGATTAAAAGAATTTGGCCAACATGGCTAGTCGCTTGCCAAGAGACACCAAACAAAAGATTTCTCTTCTTCTTTCCCCTTCTCTTTTTGAAAGCTAGATTGGGCCTAAAAGCTTGTTTCTCTCTGTTCACTGGCCCAGAGCATCCCTGCGGGCTGTAGCCCCCTAAGGGACAACACGGCAAACAGACGTCCCCAGATCTCAGGGCCGGGAGCTGCTTAGCTATGTTCCTACCCCTGCC